>NW_007726347.1:767540-801485 GCF_000696425.1 Galeopterus variegatus | reverse complement strand
CCCCCGCCCTCCCCCCCGCCCGCCCGCCGCCGGTGCTCACCCGTGACCACGGCCGTGCGGCCACGCAGGCTGCCGATGCCGCCGCACCGCGGGGCCTTCACCAGGTTGTAGTAGACAAGCACGTAGGCGCCCAGCAGCAACCCCGCGCCCAGCAGCAGCGCCTCCATGCCGGCCGCGCCTCCGGGCTCCCGCCCGGGCCCCACGCAGCCCTGGATCGCCGCGCGGCGGCTGCGATCCGCCCCGCACCGGCCTGGAACGGCGCCGGGCGCGCCTCGGCCTCCCGAAGGCGGAGGCGGGCAGGAGGCTGGGCAGGGGTGTGTGTGCGTACGTGTACGTGTGGGCCCTGCGAGCGCCTCCTAGGCGTGCGTCTACGTCCTCTGGGTGTGTGCTCGTGTGGACACCTTCGAAGTGCGTGTGCGCTTTTTGGCCCTGGGAGCGCCCCCTAGGTGTGTGCCAGTCTGAACTACTTCTAGGTGTGTGAATGAACATCTCTGTGTGTGTACTCTAGAGTATGTAGCAGAGTTTCTTCTGGAGAGCTGTGTATACGTGAAAGCTTTTGTGTCTCTGAGGGTGAGTCCAGTCCTAGCTGCCTTTTTCTCAATGAACAAACCCTTCAATATTTTATAATCACACCAGCTCTCAGCTTCTAGGATTCTTCCCTGTTCTCCCCATACAGGCCAGAGACGCGACACTGTATTCAAGGTGGCACCGGCAGTTAAGGGCTGTTATGACTCACTCATTCATCCTCCATCTGTATCTCCCCACTTCTGCCTGTTTCTGAAGGGAAGCAGGAAGACAGAAAGTTAAAATCTATTATTGTTTTTCAGAAGGAAATGTGTCCCTGGAATGGTTCTCACAGGTGGTAGAAGTGGATAAAGAAGCTCCATCACTCAATGGAAGAAGTGACTATGATGGAAGGTGGGTGGAGACAGCTAGGGAGGTATTGGTAAGGGCATTCCTGGCCAGTGATTTGCCAGGGGAAGGGCCTTGCCTGAAAATCCCAGTGCAATTTAGCACCCAGTGTTTGGCATCTATGGTGTGCCCAACCGTGTGAGTGGCCTTGGAAATACTGTGAGGAAGAATATATACTAGTTTCTGCCCTCAGGGAGTTCAAGAAGCCATCAAGGCAGGGTGGGCGGAGTGGTGGAGACAAAGCTAGATGGGTAGATGGAAGCCAGGGGCAGAACTCAGATTTCAGGGGAAGTTTCCTATTTAGCTACACCGTGGCTTCAGGGTTCAGTTGTAGATGCTGCGGGATGAGGTTGGGCATGGAATATTTATTCTCTACCCCTGAGGCAAAATCCTGATACACAAACATGTACCAACTATTTGAATAATGCTGGGAGACACACAGAGATGCTCTCTAAGGAGTAGGAGAATGTCCTCAGGAAAACTTCCTGGAGAGTTTCTCACTAAGGTCTGGGAGGAGGAAAGGATAGTTTGTTTTAATGAGGGTCCACAGGGCTTTAGAATTAAGGTACTGCAGTAGACTTGCCTTCTGATGAGGAACAACAGTTGTAGAGCAGTTGCGATTACAAGTTACATAACTAGAAGTGGCACAGCTGGGTCTAGAGACTGGATTCCTCTATACTAGTCAGGGATCTCCAGAAAAACATCCCTCCTTAGCAGATGCACCACTCCCCTTCCATTGTCCTCTACCCACCTCAGGCTCACCTTTTCCCAACACCTCTCCTCTTCCCCCAACTTCCCTTGGGGACTGTGTACCTGGGAATTAGACCTGTTCGAAGGGTCCCCCACTTGTTGGACTCAGATCTCAGGGAGGGTCCCCTCTAAAGTGTGATGACAGGTAGGACAGACAGGCAGAAAACATAATTTGAAGTATTTTTGGTTTTTATATACAGAATACAGGAAAGTTTCTGTAAAGTCTAAAACATTACAATTACTATGTACATTGGTACTAGTTGTGGGGGTGGGGGGAGAGGAGGGAGCCAGGGGTGGGAGGAAGAGGAGAGAAGTGGCAAGAGAACAAAAAAAAGGAGACAAAACAGGTTTACGACAAAAACGTCTTTGCTACAATAGACAATTTGAGAAAACGCTCTACCACATGTAGTACTGTACACAGTTTTTAAAAACATTGAAAAAATGTCATCACTAGATGTATTTACACAAAATCCAAATACACTTTTCCTTATTTGAAATAAAATAGATGGACAGCCAGAAAAAGAATTCATTTCTCATTTGTCCATAATACACAGTAGCTACCTGTAGTGCAACCGCTGCAGAAAGGGAAAATAACTTGGAGGGTGGGAACCATGGAAGGAGGGTGGGTAGCAATCTTTATATTAAATAAAACAATGATATTGTATAGATTTTGCTGTATGAAAACTGTATTTTTTCTTTTAATATAAAACTATTGTCACTGCCACAAAATAGAACAAGTTTCTGATTATTTTACAACGGCGGGCCAGGCGGGCGAGGGGGAAGGAGCAGGAGGTGGGTAGGGAAGGGTTTGTGTTAGAGGAAGTGTCCAGACCATGGGTCTTCCCCTCCCTGCCCACGCTGTTCCTCAGCTCGGGTCTGCCGCTTTCCCATGAAATGTTGAGTACAAATATATGTGCAAATGCCCCCTAGAACTTGAGAAAAAAAAAGGATTTTTAAAAAACAGTCAAAAGGTTTTCTTCATTTCATGCAAAGATTGTAGTTGAAGGGGTTCTGGTAGAGTATAGAAAACACCCGGGCTTGGTTTGTGTACATTTTTGCATTGCAGGAGTCTTGGGTAGGTGTACAGGCTCGTGGCAGGGAGGCCGCCAGCCCTAGGGAACGGAGTTGGAGCGCAGCACAGGGCCCTGGTGGGGCTTGAGAGAGAGCTTCTCGGCCAAGACCCCATCCTGCAGCAGGCTGGCATCGCCTTTGGGCTGTTTGGTCGCAAACTCAGTGATGCTGAAGACAAACTGCAGGCAGCCCAGCTTGATGTAGCTGCCATGGTGCAGTAAGGCCGTGCCCTCCCAGCCGGCCCCACTACCCCCAATCAAGCTTGAGCTGCTGGCTTTGCAATTGCAGGGTCTCCGCTGCGGCCCCTGGGCCTGGGAACTCATCATGGCTGCCTCCTCACTTGGCTCTTCATCTTGTTTCTGGTGCCGGTGGCGCCCTGGGAATAAAATGGATGGTCACAGGGGAGGAACAATGAGCAGCCAACCCATCTGGGTGTGTGCCAGGGTTGGGCCCCTGCATCTCCCCATTCCAACTGCTACATGACTATGGGTGAGAAACACTCAAAAAGAGCTGGTGGAGTCTGAAGCCCCCAAATAAGTGTGTACACATATGTGGTTGCTCAGCACATCCTTCTCTGTGGCCTTCCCAGGGCCCATGAGCAAGGAGAACTTGGCCAACAGGACTGGCAAGGCAAGAGACAGCAGGTCATTGGCATCCAAGTCAGAATCACCCTGACTGGGGCCTTAGCTTTGTGGCCACAGGCCTCTGCTCCAACTTACTGATGACACTCTGCACTTTGGCAACAATACTGCTTGGGGGGGTTGGCGGGGTCTTCTCAGAGAAGTCACACGAATACAGCACATTGTCCACCGTTGTCCCATGCTCACTGTAGTTTAACAGCTCATAATGTTTGGTATTCTAAGGAGGAGGAGGGAAGATAAGATGTGTGGTCTGCTGGGAGGGGCCTAGGGTTAAGGGGAGAGAGGACATACAGAGAAGGCTGTGCTGCTCTACCTAGGGAGCTCTCATTTAGGGGAGCCCATAATGCCCCCCACCCATCGTCCTTTCAGAATGGGGCTCTTTGGGAAAGCCCACCTTCCTAGTGCTCCCCCTCCCCCCCGCTACTTTGTCCCCTCAGCACTGGCTCCTGTTGATAATAAATTCACTGGCACATGATGATGAAACTCACAGGGACACACCCACAGGGCTTGGCTTTCTTCTATGCTGGTCCCCTCCCCTGCTTTATTTATTTATTTATTTAAAAGATGACTGGTAAGGGGATCTTAGCCCTTGACTTGGTGTTGTCAGCACCACGCTCACCAGTGAGCTAACCGGCCATCCCTATATGGGATCCGAACCCATGGCCTTAGTGTTATCAGCACCATACTCTCCCGAGTGATCCACGGGCCAGCCCCTCCCCTCCTCTGCTTTAGAGTGGGATCTCCCTGCTATGCCTGTGACCAACCTCAGGAGAAATGCTAGACCCGCTCCTAGGGGTAGCCATGGTAGGATGCCCTTTTACATCAAGACTCTTCTCCTCCAGGAATGACAGGGAGGCAAGAAAAGGAAAGGGCCCCCCCCCCCCCCCGCCCCAGGGCACTGAACTTTAAAACCCCAGTGCCCGGGAGAGGCATCAGGTTGGGAAAGTTCCTTCCCATGCCTCACCTCATCATAGAATATGCAGGCATGTTTCCCAGACACATAGTTACAGTGACCGTAGTTTGTAAGGCACACATCCATGTCAGCTCCTGCAAGGTAGAAGGCAGAGAAAAAGGGAGGGAACAGACTGTAAGTATATATGTGGAGGAGGTAGGGGAAGCAGTTAGCTTCTGGGTGGGTGCTTGGAGAGACCTTAAGGGGTGGATAGCTCAGGGCCCTCTCCTTATATTTTTGAACAAACACTGATGGCTTTTCCAAGCCCCTGCTAAAGAACAGTTGTCCCTGCCAGTTGATTTGCTTTAGAACATGTGGCTGCTATCCAGAGGGTTCTAAAGAGAAAGGGAAATTTTCAGATTAAATCTGTCCTTCTGTATCAGATATGTGGCTAACTGAAGGTTGGGTATGTGTGAGTCCATCACTTTTTCAAAGACCTCCAGGGACAAAGCATTTGGCCTCTCCTCCTGGCCTTCCCTGCAGTGTTTAAAATGCCTCCCTGAGCAGCAGTCAGAGCTGACTTTCATCTCTGCTGATGTCACATTGGGCACAGACAAAGCAAAAGAGCCTGAGCAAGGGAAGACAAGCACCTGATCATCTCCTTTCTTAGTCTCTCTTGTCTGGACATCTACTGGGTTAAACCAGTCAACTCTGGAAAGGGCTTCCCTCACCCCTTTCTAGCTTCCGTGGGTAAGGGTGTTGACCTTTAGGGCTGAACAGATTCAGTACCTCTCCCAGCTTCCTGGCTGGCTCACCTGTCCCGATGTAGAGGGTTCGATAGCACATGTTCACAGCTCCTCCCAACCCTAAGAGAGGGTAGAACACAGCTCGGGCCTGTACCTCCTTTCTTTGCACTACAAGACAAACATAGAGATAGGATCATTCAGAAACACCGAACCTGTGACCCAAACATAAACCAACAAAATCTGGACCTTTGGATCATGGCCTAGAGAAAATCCCACTGGATGACATCTTTCCAAACTCACATCTGACACTGATCTGCTTCAGCAAGAAACTTCTCTCCCTACCCACAGCATTTCCAATATGGGGCAAGAAGGATTATCTTTGAAGATAGTCATATTTTAAGATTCTGGGCTGCTGGTTGGCTTATCAGGAATATTCCAGCTGATACTACAGGGAGAATATGGAAAAATGGAAGAAAGCATGGACCAGTGGTTCTCAAACTTTAATACACTGCATCACCTATGGATCTTGTTAAAACGCAGATTCTGATTCAGTAGGTCTGAGTTCTGTATTTCTAACAAGCTCTCAGTCGATGCTGATGCTGCTGGTCTGGAGACCACACTTTGAAGCAGTAATGCTCTTAATGGCTAATGCTCAGAGATATCCAAAGCAGAGTTAACCACTTGGGAAGAATTTCCAAGAGGCTAGCCAACTCTTACAGAGATTTCTCACCTTGAACTTCAAAAATTCCCTCTTGGGAAACCTCTCTAATTCAAACAGTTGAAAGCAATCGAGCAGAAAGTACACCATATACCCAAAGGTACTTGGTAGCTGCTTTGCTGTGTCTCAAAGTGGACTTGTATGAAAGTTATAGCAGACTTCCTCAAGTCTGATCAGAAAGCTGTGGTTGCCATCTCTTTCCCACTCTCTTAGAAAAAAAAAAACCCATGGTGCTTTATTAAGCTCATTAAAGGCACACAAGGAGGTTTGAGATACTGAAAGCTGAGATTCTGCAAGGAGGTGAGGTGGCTGTTCACGTGTGTGTGGTGGCAGGCATGTGTATGCACACCTTCTGTGTGGTGCCCTCCAGAAGCCAGCAGATGTGTCCCAACACTGCCTGGTGAAGCTTGGACCCGGGAGGGGAAAAGCTGATGTATTCTCTGCAAGGCCAGAAACTTGATCAGCTTCTCGTCCAGCATATTTATCTCGATTTCTATTAAGCAAAGAGAAAGATTAAAAAGCAACTGAGGTGGAAATGGAATGTGGGAGTAGATAATGGTCACATAGCAAATAGTTCAGCATTTCTAAAATCCAGCCAAGTGATTTTTGCTCGAACAGCACGGAGTACAGAGTGGTGCTAGGATCCAAAGCCAGGCATATCACTTGGTATTTGCAGTGAGAGATGGGCCCCAATGCAGCCTGTGCAGATGCTTTGTGTAGTTTGGTACACTAATTTTAGGTAAAGTCCTAGAAAGACAGAATAAAATAAACTACTTGCCCATCTATGGGGGAGGGCCTGGATGTCTCATATTGAGACTTAAATTTTCTACCCACCCTCTGTTCACTGAGATCAAGATCTATCCTTGTTCTCGTTGGCTTTGGGGGTTTCCCACACATGAGGCCCTGCCTTTTGGGAGCAAGGCTCCTGCTTTTATTCTGCAAGTCTGGATGATCTGCCTAAAGTGATTTTGTTCTTTTCTCACTGGTTTAGCTGGGCTCTGTTGTCCCTTCATCTTTAAGTGTATATGCACATGTAGAAGGCAGAGGTAGGAGAAGGAGCTTGCTTTCTTATCCTACTCCTCTACCCAAAGTGAACTCCTCATCCCCATGTCCCTAGCCCTCTGATATCAGGCATCCCCTCTTTCCCTTTCTGAAATGAGCTGAATGCTGCACTAGGACAGCACTATGGTGGAACAGCAGCAGCTCACTCACTCACCTCCATTGACATCCATAAATGTTCGAAGTGAGTTGGTGAGGTCCACCATGGCAGTAGAGTTGGCTGGGAAAGAGGGTACGGTTAAAGCGCTTCCTATGGATAACGTGCCGGGGCTGACCTTGCCATCTGGGGACGGAGCAGGAAGACTGTTACTTACGTCGCCTGAGGGAAACCCACCGGTCCAATCCCCTACTGCTGAGACAGGTCTGGATTTCGGACCCAAGGTGATGTTCCCTTCTTGATTCTCAACCCATAGGCTCTGGAACTCCTAGAGCTAAAAACGTGTGGTGAGGAAGGGCAGATGGAACGACAATGCACCCGGGCACGCAGGAGTTTCCAGAGCACTGAGAACCATTGTGATCCTCTGCTCTGGGCAAAGTGGTGGGGTAGCTTCATTCTCTGGGCCATGACCACCTCCCTGCTACCTCTACTCTTAAATAAGTGGTGCTTGCCCCTGCAGTTCCTGCTTACTGAAGTATGACTCACGCAGATAGCAAAATCTATCCATGCTGGTATTAAAAGATAAAGAAACAAGAAAATAGCCAGAGAGTAGGGCCATCTTGGGACCAGGGGCCCCCATGCAGAGAAATCACAGTCACCTGGTTACCGAGACTCCCAGTTGACTAGGAGGCCGGCTTCAGTTCAGATGGGAGAGACCACAGGGGGTTCCAGCAGCATCTGAAACCTGGTTCAGATGCTGGGGTCAGCAACCTCAAGGTCTTGAATGCTGACTTGGGACAGCTGAGAGAGCAGGTCCACGCTAGGTCAAGTATAGACTAAGGAACTGCCCTTTGGCATGGGGCCTCAGGAGAAGCTTCAGGGCCAGACCAATCTCTGTGGGCATCCCACTCTGCAGCTATTGTGAAACGCAGTGCTTCCTGCCTATTGTGGAGTGGCCCTGCTTCCCTGACATGGAAGTTCCTCAGATGAGCTGTCTCTGAGAATCTGCATCAGGTGTGGATTTAGTCTCCTGTGTGGATCATGAAACAGTGAGGCTATTAGCCAGAATCTCAGGCTGACCACAGTGGTTCTAGAGAACATGCTGCCTTCTTCTAAGGTGACAGAACAAAAGAGGCAGACTAGGCCTAGAAGGTGTGGGAAGCAGTCAGGAGACCCAGGCTGTATTTCCAATCCCGTCATATTCAAGGAAATCACTTAAGCTTTCAAAGCTTACGCAGTCCCATCTATAAAATGGGGACACATTAAGGTACTCTTCTATTATAGAAATGGGAGGAGGACAAACAATACAAAGATCAGAGTCCTCTGAAGTGTTCACAGGGATATAAGTGTTTTTGGAATCTTAAGTCTTGTCTGTCAGGAGAGCATAAAATTATTTCAAATCACCCTGAGGCTGAGCAGAACTCACCTGATGATGGCGCTGGTGAGCAGAATCGTTGGTTGGCTCCTGTAGCCAAGATACCATCTCCTGCTGCTTGAGGGGGAGTGAGCACCCGGGTGGCATTTGGGGGTGAGCCCAGTGGCCTTGAATCTGTCAACGGAGGTCCTATCTGTGATTGGACAGTCTTTCTTTGCAAAGTGCTGGTGTTCTCGATGCTGGCACAAGAGCTGGGAATGGAAGGGGGCAGGCTTGGGACAGGAACCAAACTCCTCTGGGGACAAGGGCTGGGGCCAGTAGCATTTTCTGTCTTCACAATGATGCCAACGGTGTGGTTCTGAAGCCCCCCAGCCGCTGGTGGCGTGAGGGGTCGGGGCCAGCCTTGCCGGTGTGAGAGGCCTGGTAGGGGGGTGTTAGCGCCTGGATGTCGCCTGGGGTCCGAGGAATCAGTGGGGCTGCTGTAGGGGTGTGGGCCGTTGGCTTTCACCTCTGTGTTCACTGGCCCATTGGCAGTCCCACAAGGGGCTTTCTTGGATTTTTCCGCACAAGAACTGCAGCTGATGTCCTCTAGAGCTGGGGGCTGGTGGGGTGGAGAGCAGCTCAGGGAATTCTGGGTGCTAATCCCTGATGGGCAGGACAAGGGGTAGTGGGAAGGTGTAGGTGCCTTATCAGCTGTTTGCAGGGAGGTGGTGATTGAGCTGTCAGTCACAATAACAGGCTTAATATCAGCCTTCTCTGTCTGTTCAGAGTCCCAATGCGAAGGCATCTGCTTAGCAGATAAATGTTTCAATATGCTGCACTGGAGCGCAACAACACTACAGAGCCACTGCAATGGAAGGAGAGGAGAGGAGAGTGAGAGCCCTGGGAGACGCCGGTCTTTCTTGCCACAGCGGTCAGCACCACAGCAGAGCTGACAAGCACTGTTTCCAAGGTCCCATGGTGAATGCTCAGAAAAGGTGTATTTGACTCCTGATAGGATTCCATTTCCATTCCCAAGCAAGACTTGTTATAGTCGGCAGGCAACACCCCGGTCAGCAGAGCTTGGGATTCATGTTTTGGCTCTGTGCCTAAGGCTCATCTTGAGACCAATGCTCAGCAAGTACTCTAAGCACCTGCTGTATGTCCAGAACTATCACCTAACCTCTCTATGGGTTTACTCATCTCTTTCTACAATATACATTTGCCCATCTCACAGTGCACTGAGGGACCGATGGAGAGAAGCAGACCAGGTGATTCTGTAGTTCTCTCTTACTTGCCTTTGGGATCTGAGCCAGAGGTTCTCTTGGGAATACTCAACTCTTGGGGGGTTGGGGGGATGAGAAAGGATGGAGATGGGAATAACAACAAGGCTACTTCCAACAGCAGCTGTGGTGAGATGGAAGAAGATTGGATTTTGAACCCCAGCTCTGCCTTCACTCACCTCCTGCTGCTCTGCCTGGGTGGCTAAGTGCTCAGAGTTCAAAAGGTGCGTCTGTGATTCCTCAGGGATCCCATTGCAGATCAGCTCCCCATCCCGAATGGCCGCGGGTGCAATGAGAGGGGGTGGAAACTGGTACTGAGATTTTATAGCATCGGGAACCTGTACAGGATAGACAAAAGGAGGAAGGAGAGGGAGATAGCGAACAACACGTCCGGTTGATTCTGCCCTGGCATGCTGTTCTGTTTGTCGTGCTAGTGACCATCCACTCTGGGGTCCACAGAAGACAAGGAGGCTCATTGTGCTTCAACTGCTCTGTGTCCCCCATATCTCTTTGACTCTGACACATGCACATGGCCTGAAAAGGCACAGAAATGGAAACAGCAAAAAGGGCCTTCACTTTTCTTCATCAAGGTCTAAGGCCTGCAGAACCTAGAAACCATCGTGTGTTATCTTCTGCTTTGGCCTAAGAAGTGTAAGACTGACACTGGACAGGGCTTCAGATTAGTACTCTAGGTTCTTATTGCTCAGTGTTAAGTTTGGAAGGTGGGTAAGTAGTAACTGAGAGACAAGAAGTTAAATGACGTCACATTCTTGGTGGAAGTGCTCAGCATGAGGGCTGGCTCACGATAAGCACTCAATCAGTGTTAATTTTCTTTATCCATTCATTCATGACTCATGAAACAATTGAAGACCTCTTTGTTGCACAAAGACAGAAGATACACTCCGAATCACACCGTGTAAGAATGAAAGAGCCACACAAGCAAAGAGTCATTCATACATTCAACCAATATTTACTGAGCACCTCCTGAGTCTGGGCACTGTTCCAAGTCCTAGAGATGCAGAGATGAGTAAAACTTAAGCCTCGCCCTCAAAGAGCTCACACTCTAGAGGGGACATAAACACAGAAATATTACAATACAATGTAATGGGTCCTAGAATAGAGGCATGTCTAAGGTGCTATTAAAAAAACATAAAGGAAAGTGCTTATTTTAGTTTGGGGGACAGGAGCTTGGGATTAGGGAAGATTTTATAGGAAGTCAGTATTTTAGCTGAGACTTGGACATTGAGAAGGAACATCTAGGCAGATAAAAGGGAGCAGCATGTAAGGCACAGGGATGTGAAAGCACTTGGTAGATTTGGAAAACATCCACAGAACTAACAGATTTGGTGGACAAGTCCTCATAGAGGATAAGGAAAGAGGAGCTGAAAATGGTTCCCAGAAATTTGGCTTGAAGGACTGGGTAGAGATCACTGTCATTCATTGAAACAGGAAACAGGAGGAAGAGCAGATTTGGAGGTAGAGGACTTTTGGTCCTAGGCAGGTTGAGACTGAGGTATTTGTGGGGTAGGAAGGCAGAAATGAATCTGGATACAAGGAGAAAGTCAAGGAACATGGAGTTGAGAGTCATCACCATAGCAGTGTTAGCTGGTGCCATGGGCTTTCTGAGATCACCCAGGAATGGCAGGGGGGAGGAATGGAGCAGTGGACTGGTCTAAGGCTGTCCCCTGAGGAAAAGTGGAGAGGTAGGTGGAAGAGGAACTCCCAGCAAAGATATAAAGTTCTCAGCAGATTTTGCCTGCACTGTTCTAATCAAGGGTAAAGGCCAACGTTCTAGCAGAGAGCTGGGGTTCTCTGCCATTGTCCTATGGTGCTACAGTCCTCATTTCCCTCTTAAACTCTACAAGTACAAAATGGGAAACTCATGCCCTTAAATTTTCAGGAACAGGGAAACATTTAAAAAGGGGAGAAGGTACCATACAACAACTAGATTTTATCAAGGCCTCCTGGCCTGTTCACTTCAGCGGCCAGGCTCTCTTCCAAATCAACACAGTGAATTACATAGTCTGGATTACCTTTGGATTCAGTTAACTGAGGAATGAGGCATGGCATCTCTAATATCCCCTACCCCCAACCAAAAACACTTTTCAATTTAATTTTAGAAAACTTTTCCATTTAAGTATAAACATTTACCCAGTTAAGAGCTCGCTATACAATTTCCAACACTTTGCATCTTGTTAGTGCTGACACCCACTGGAGGTGATGGAAGTGGTGTGATTGATTTTAAAGTACGGCTGCCGCCAAGTGGCCATATTTGAGAATTGCTGGTTTCCGTTGGCACATAGGCCTGTCCATGGGATTATTTCAAAATAGAAAAATCAAGTTTATATATGGGTATATAATGTTGGGTCCTCTAGGATAACTGAATGAGGGGATTGAATGGTTTGCAAGAAATATCTTCAACACCACCAGATGCTTTCAATGAGGGAAATCTTTCTGTCAATTTTTGTGACACATTTTAGCAACTGTCAAGTGCAAACAAATGGTAGGTATTATTACAGCCATGCTACAATTGGTGTATTGGAGTATTGGTGATATATTAACAGCAGCTTGGAAAAATAGATTTAACTCTCCTTTAGATATTTTCTTCTTAAGTTCCTCAGATGGGAATAGCTCCTCACTTTCCACAAGACTCTCTGCTTAATCACTCCCATCTTCAACTCACCAGATAGCTCTGGAACAGGGGCCATCTAACAGGAACAGACAGGATGAGTGTCAGGTGAGGTGACAGTAACAACAGGGCACATGTAGGTTTGGTGGGATGGGTTAAAAAGTGCTTATCCTTTGAAGAACTAGAGACTTACAGCTTTGAAGGCCTACTTGGGGTTTTAATAATCAAGTATTAAAATGTAAGGTCACGTTCATTACTTGCTGAGACACCACAGACAAATCTCTGGTGCTTCAGTCTCCCTTTCTGTAAAATTGGGACAATAATCCTCTCGTTTATCCCAAGAAGGCAATCAGAGACCACCATCCTGCCTGCACTCACCTTTAAGCTTCTTCTTTTGACCGACTGGAGCACACGGCGGTTAGGAGGGTGCTTCTTGTGGATTCGGTTCAGGAAGTCCACTTTGACAATGTGCTGCGAAATGGTGTCCTGGAAACGATCAAACACCTGGCACCGATTGCTCAGCGTCATATTCTTCTGGTTCAGCTAGGGACAAAGCAGATACAACCCTGTGGTGAGCCTCAAAAGGCACCTACCTCCCAGTTAACCCGATTCTCTGGGTTTGAAAACTAGCTCTCAGCCAAATGGGTTCCTTTAGTCAGGGGCCAGGATGTCAGCACTCCCATCAGAAGGCAAGGGAACATGGATGATACTTTCCCCCTCAGTTCTGCCTAATCAGTGGAGGAGAGCTTTTATGTTCCTATTCCCTACAGAGGCTTGAGGAGGGCAGGAAATAGGGAGTTAGCCAAGGAGTACCCTTCCAAATACAGCTCTGACAGTCTTCTGCTCTAGTTCAGAGCACCCTTTGTTAGGGTATCCTAACAGCAGCACAGGTTTCAGAGGAGACACAGGCCTTGGCCCTCAAAAAACCCAGACTCCCTTCCCAGCAAGGGACTCTTTCACAGGAAGCAAGACTGTGTCCTACATAGGAGCTTGGCTGACAGCTGGGTCAGAACCAGAATCCTGTGTGCCCCACCCTATTCCTTTACTCCATGAACCAGGGAGTTTTAGCGAATCCATCTCAATATCAGTTCTTCCTCTATGGCAGGGGAAAAACCTTGGACTGCTCTGAGAGGCCAAAGGGACAGAAGAAAAGATTTTCTGCAATAGCATGTATAAGGCGTAGAGAAAATATGCTACTCTTCATCTTCTACATCTGGTCCCCTACACTTTAATGCAAAAGGAAGGATATGTTGCGGTACCTTCCTAATTAGTAAATCAGGCAAAAACCTTTAAATGGTAATTAAAATTTAACCAACTCTCATCTGCTGGAAAGTTGCTCTTTGAGACTGATATTTGGGTAAAGTGCTTATGGTCATTTTTTTCTGGTTCAGCAGGAAGCAAAACAAGACACTCAAACTGAGCCTCAGAGAGAAGCTTCTTCCTAAATCTTTCTGAGTGGCATGAGTCAAAAGAAGAGTGCAAAGTAACTTTTCTCTTCCATGTGTGCAAGTCCAGGTCTTTAACTGAGATTCCCCTCAGTGTAAGGTTGGAAGCACATTGCCATGCTAAAGGTCAACAGTAATTCCATGGTTATCATCATTTGATAGACAATGTCTAGTAGAAAGGCCGCTCTTATAAGGGAGCTCCTCTTCCTGAAGTTCTCCCCCATTCAACCTTGTGAGTGACTGTTCTAATTGCCTATAAGGATATGTCCTCAACCTCTTTGGAGATAGCAAACGACAGCTCTGTTCAAGCCCTAGGAAGCAGTCTGGAAAACCTTCCCAAGTCTCCTGGGAGATAAGGTAATAGGACCCTCACATTATTCATTCGTTCAACAACTAACTTATTGAACACCTATTATGAGCCATCACAAGGTGGCTGTAAAGAATTAAACAAAGCAAGAGAAGGGAAAGAACCTCATTTGGTGGCTGGAACACATGTATTGCAGAAAGGCAATCATTTATTTCCTTCAGGTTGGATCTAATAAATAATAAATTCCTTTTTTATGGCTGTAACATCAACTGCTTTATTCATTGTGGGAGAAATTACTCACAACCAACCAAGCACTAGAGGGTTAAGTCGGCCTGTGCAGCAAAAACAATGCATTGTGGGAAAAGGCAAAATGCACAGCTGAGGTATGTCAAAATAATCAGAATTTGAGTAGGATGGTTGGCAGAAACCAGCATCTATAAGATTATAGTGAACTCTGGCACAACGCTGACCTTAATATGCTTTCCACTGAATCAGTCCATGCCCCAGCTGTGCCTGTAGAGGACTGAATAGACACTGCTGTGCTTACCACCACATGTTCGATGTGATTCGGACACATCCATCTGCCCAGGGGCATGGCAGTGAGCGGTGGCTCGAGGCAGTCCATGTGAAACAGGAGGGGGCAATAGTCACACTGGATGAGAGGGGCCACGCGGCAACTCCTGCAAAAAAGGGACGTAGGCCATTTTTGTGGTGAGATGGGAAAACTCAAACTAACTATGCATTGCGGAACAGCCTCTCCTGCTTAATCCAAACATTTTCCCACATCTTCCCCGCTCAGTGATTCTGTTACATTCATGATCAGGAAGATGGATGAATTTGGGAGCTATCACCAGGCTCTCCATTATTCTCTTTTCTAAGAAGAATGTGTCTTCTGGGGAAGTAAATGTTTATTTGGAGTGGCTAAAGTGGCTGTCAGAGCAGGAATGATCAATGCTCAATATCTACTGGGGGAAGACAGCCAACTTTGCTCTGATCTTTCTACTCCTTAAAAGAGAGCAACTACCTCACTTAAAAAACCACTACCAACCTTTTTAGAGTATTAACTACAACAAGAAAAGATTTTTCTTCTGCATGAAGCACTTGGCAGAACTGACAACCAGAGAGAGGTGTGCTGGGAAAATGATTTTGTAATGTATTCATGTAAGCATGGTTCAAGGGGAGGGGGCTTAGCAAAATGCCCATTATGATTTGTACTGGAGCAATGATGTATCCTGGGCTCAGAATTCTGTTGCTCTACCATCTAGTTCCCTACAGCTTTCACTGTGAAACATTTCTGGTTTTGGTTGCAGGTCAGTATGGAACATTTCTTTTTTTTTTTATAAAGATGACCGGTAAGGGGATCTTAACCCTTGACTTGGTGTTGTCAGCACCACGCTCACCAGTGAGCTAACTGGCCATCCCTATATGGGATCCGAACCCATGGCCTTGGTGTTATCAGCACCACACTCTCCCGAATGAGCCACGGGCCGGCCCGGAACATTTCTTTTTGATAGGTATTTTCTCCTGCTATCCTGCTTTGACCATAATATAGTTCTTCTAACACACCTAAGCCAAGACCAACTTCAATAACTGAAGTAGCTGGTTTCTGTCACGAAGGAGATCCTATTTAAAGGAAATCGGCGTTTCAGGGAAGATACGCTAGGGTAGCCTGGGGTTTTTGGAAGTCATCCAGTCTGATGCATACTAACTACCATGGATACTTGTACTACTTTTAAGTTCATCTTTAGTGATTTAAAGGTGCGTTTCTTTTCTTTTTTAAAGACGACCGGTAAGGGGATCTTAACCCTTGGCTTGGTGTTGTCAGCACCACGCTCAACCAGTGAGCTAACCGGCCATCCCTATATAGGGATCTAAACCTATGGCCTTGGTATTATCAGCACAGCACTCTCCTGAGTGAGCCATGGGCCAGCCCCAAAGGTGTGTTTCTTTTTAAGGGAACTTTTGTCCCTTCTGGCCAGAATTTTTCCTGCTAGCTAAACATCTCATGCTTCATTTTAAGTCCAACTCTTCTTGTTCCAGTTTATATCAACACAGTAAACAGTAGTCCTGTACTATATTCTTCAGGGTATTTGTTGTTAACATGTTCAAGGCTCTGGTCAGTCAATTAATCAGTCAGTCTCTGTGTACTCATACCATCAGAATATGGGCTGTCCACACTTAACATATATGGTTTAAAAGAGGTGATGGAAGAGAGACAAAGCATCATTTGCTGAATATAAGGAAGAGACCCTGGGTGAGGACGAAAATACCTGTTACACGTGAAGCAGACTTTGACTGGTAAGGGAACAAGACCATTGTGATCTAACTCGTGCTGTGTCTTCTTAACATTTTTCCCTGTGGTTTCCTCTTTTCTTCTCCTCTTGCTAGAACCTAGAAAAGAAATTGGTGGTGCTGAACTATCCCTGGCTTCAGAGTTCCTGGCCTGGAATATGGAAACAACATTAAGATCTAAAGGAACAGATCTTAGCAAAAGAATGTGCCATGATGTAGACATGAATCTCTTTCTGAGGCCCCCCTGGGCTGGTTTCAAGTGAGAAAAAAGAATGAGAAAGGGAAAGAAAGGGTAACTGAGACATAAATCAGAACCATGATCAGAAGTCACCTGTTTTGTAGCAGAAACAAATCTGTTTTGCAAACATGAAATGGTCAGAAACCTAGGTTAGACACTGGCAACCTAAGAAATATAAATGCCCAAGCCAAATGGTTAACAAAGACTATTCTATGGAAGCAGCTGAAGAAGACTACATTTTTACCACATTTTTATATAAATCAGAAAAGTTTTGATTCCATATGATTCCTTCTTGAGCCTGCCAATTTCACTTTTTCTGGGAAGAAAAAAAAAAAAGATCTAGAAGCCTTGCGGTATCAAGTAGAAGCCATGATTTCATTAAAAAAAAAAGGGGGGGGGCAATTTGGTAACATCTATCAAAACTATAAATGCATAGTTTTGATCCAGCAACTCTAATATTAAGAATTTATCTTACAGATACACACACTCATCCATATATGTACACAATGATGTATTTACAAAGTTATTAGTTGAAGCACTACCACTTGCAACAAAAGATTAGGAACAACTTAAATGTCCATTAATAGAAAACTAGTTAATAAATTATGGCACATCTGTGCAATGCACTATTACACAACCATTAAAAAACTGAGGAAATTCTATATTAATATGGAAAGACCTCTAGAGCATATTGTGAGGTATAAAAGAGCAAAATGTATAACAGTATTATCTAGTATGCTATTTAAGGGGAAAATAATGAGCATACACCTGTATTTGCTTATATATGCACAAAGAAATTCTAGAAGGATAAACAAGAACCAACCTGTAGTTATTTATGGCAGATAGGGATGGGAGGAACATTTTCATTGTAAGCCTCTTTTTTATATTTTTTGATTTCTGAACCATGTAAATGTAGCACTTCTTCAAGAGAAAAAAAAAAAAGAGAGAAAATATTGGGAAGGAGCAGGAAAGTAGTTTAAAATGGAAAATTGAGTAAGCACTGTAATAGCTAAATCCTTCAAGGATCACTCCAGGCAGAACAAGGAACAGGAACCCATGACAGTGACCCTCAGGTAGCACTGCTCTTTTGATGGACAGTAATCCTTTGGGGGAGCTGGGATGGAGAGGGGATATGATGACGGTTTGGCTAACCTGGTAGTGCAGTGGTACAAGTCAGTTCATTGGGCAACTGAAATTGGGTGGGGTTCCGCTCCATGGCTGCAGCAATCAGCAGCTCAAAGGGCCGCCTTAGCTGGGGCTGCACATAGTCTGGCTCTGCTGCTACTGGCTCTTCGTCAACATCAATGATGTCCTCATCGACGTCATTCTGCTCAGAGGTGGGGGTCTCTGTGCTGGCGTTGGACGTAGGCGTGCCAGGCCGGCTGGCTCTCCTTTCCAGGATCCGAGCATGGGCGATGGCCTTGAGTTCATTTTTGCTCGCTGATCTGTCCAACAAGTCAGTGTCACTGCTGGGGGATGTAGTCCGTTTGCCAGATTTGTCCACCAGTCCATTGACATGGCCCAGCTCCTTTTTCTGTTCTCGTTTCTGTGCAAATGAATATGTGGGCCCATCATGAAAAGTATCACAAAATAGAAAGAGATGGGTGATATGAAATCCTGCCAGACCACTAACCAAAATTATTAAAATCCTTTATGTAGAATCATCCACTTGGGGACTTGGAATACTGGTCTGTTCAAGTTCACACAATTATAACTGAACTAAAGTGACAAAACTACTGAATCAGGGAATCACCAGAAAGCACAAAAAGTTAGGAACAATTGTGCAAATCATACATCATTAACTGTAACTCATCACATGACACACAACATCTATAAAGTATAAGTCAAGGGGCTAAAAAGTTAACACAATGAGAATAAATTTAGTGAGACTGAGAATAGTGAGAATAACACAGTGAAAAATCAATGGGATCATGGTAGTTTGCCCTGGAGCATCCTGACCGTCTGAATGGTTTAGAAAACTTTGCTCAAAATAAAGTCAGTCCACAAAAGCAATGGTAAAAGGTAAAACAGGAAAGTAGAACTTCCAGTTCAGGGAGGTTGACTGCTGGTATGGAGGTGCACTACAAGGTGGAGGGGTGGAGAGTGGAGGGGAGCGACCAGCAATCACGGTGTCCAAGAAAGATGGCTTTCAATGTTTCAATTTTAACTAAAACTCTGAAAAGTGACACTTCTTAGAATGTGGGAAAATGGAAAAAAGACTAAGTGTTCACTGTAGGAGTGGGTAACTAATAATACATTTTCCTCTAGGACTCCAAATAGACTGGTCAAATGAAGGTTTAACACTGGTCCAGTCAGGAGATCTGGGATCTTGTCCCAGTTCTGCACGGATTCCCTCTGACCTTGGGTGACTCAGACCTGTGCAGGAATTTTCCCATCTGTAAAGTGAGACTAGTAACACCATCTCGTCCTCTCAAGGATATGGTGGTGATAAAGAAGGCCATATATGCAAAAGGGATGACTCTGAGTTGGGGGGAACATCTAGCTTCCACTAGAAATCATGATAGGACCTGAATATCAGAGGTTGATGAGACCCACAGGATGTATCATTTCAATTCACTTCAGTGTAAATACAGAAGGCCAAAGGAGAATAGCAGTAGTGGTGGTGGTGGTGGAGGAAGAAAGGGCAGATTTGGCACCAGTAGGCAGAGGTCCATATGAAAGCAGGTAGAGCAGTATCTCAGGAGAAGCACTCTATGTCAGAAAAAGGCATACTAAAATCCCCAGCAAGTAGCTCTGCTTCTAGAAAACTGATAAACAGGTAACAGAGCTTTGGAATGAGACAGAATTTGGTTCAAATCTTGACTCTGTCAATTCCTTTGAGTCCTTGGGAAAGTTATTCATTTCTGAATCTCAGTTTCTTCCTTTCTTTCTCTCTTTTTTTTTTTTTTTAAAGATGACTGGTAAGGGGATCTTAACCCTTGACTTGGTGTTGTCAGCACCACGCTCAGCCAGTGAGCGAACCAGCCATCCCTATATGGGATCCGAACCCGGGGCCTTGGTGTTATCAGCACCACACTCTCCCGAGTGAGCCACGGGCCGGCCCTCATGAAGCCATTTTTAAAAACAGCATATATTTTTATAAATTGGCTTTTTTTTTTTTTTTGCTTGCCAATACAGGGATCAAACTCAGACCTTGGTGTTAGTAGTACTAGACTCTAAACAACTGAGCTAACCCGGACAGCTGTGTTGGCATTTCTTTTTTTTTTTTTTCTTTTCTTTTAAAGATGACCGGTAAGGGGATCTTAACCTTTGACTTGGTTTTATCAGCACCACGCTCAGCCAGTGAGCGAACCAGCCATCCCTATATGGGATCCGAACCCGGGGCCTTGGTGTTATCAGCACCACACTCTCCCGAGTGAGCCACGGGCCGGCCCTCAGTTTCTTCCTTTCTAAAATGGAAATCTACTACTGGCACCCTTAGATGGCTGTATGGGTTAAATGAGACAACATAAGTAAAACACCTGGCATATGATGGGCACTAACATAATGTTAGTCTCTTTTTTCTACCTTCTTTTTCCTGGTTTCATCTCTTCTCCCTCAGCTCCTTCTGATCCTTTCAAGTCTAGCTTCAAGTGGAGAGTTTCTAAAAGGCCTTCTGACTGGCAGATGCCTCTAACTGGTCCTGCTCTAATCTATTTGGGGATGCACAGGAAAGGATCTCAGAAGGTGGACAGGCTGGAGGATAGCCTGGTTTGTGGACTTCAGGAGAAACTGAACTACAGCTGTGGTTAGGTAGCTGACTTGACTTTGGCTTGCTTTTTAACAGGAACCCTTGTGCTCACATTTGAAAAATAATGTCTGCCTGTTTAACTTCTTCTTAAAGGCCAAAAACTGTTACACACATAAACCACAATCTCCTAATCATCTCCTCATCCTGTTTCTGCAATCAAGGAAGTCATCATTCATTGTGACATCATGTTCAGGGGCTGGGAAAACAGAGGTGATGTCACAACAAAGGAAAGTTGCTCTGTGTATAATTAGTGTGGGGGGAGGGCAGGGAGTGGTTTACAATTCACAGATAAATTCTAATGCATGGCCTATAATTTGAGGGTTGGGCCAATCATAATCTGGGTGTAAACACACCTACTTCCTTTTTTGATGAGAAATTAGTTCTTGCACCCCACAAAAATTCTCGAAGTGGAAAATAACGAACCATGTTCTCGAAGCCAATACTGAATTATCAAAACCAAGGGAAGGCAGCTAAAGAGAGATTAGGCAACTTGGGAACAAGTGGTTTCAAAATCCTCTCCCCACAATATGCCTGGCCAACCCTTTGGGTCAGAGAAAAATCCTTTTTCCATCAAGCTGCAGAAGCAACCTTCTTTTTCTTCAATCATGGATAAGGCACCACATTCAGGCCACTTACTAGGAGGTCAACAAGGAGATGAGACTACTCCTGTCACTAGTGACTGAACATGGCTCAGTAAATTAACACACCTCTTCTGCCTATTTCAGCAGCTCATGTTTGGATTTTTAGACCTTACTGGATTCCAGAGTCACCATGGGGAGAGTAGGGTGATTCTAGAGGCTGGAAGAGACAATAAGAAGGGATGAAAACACCTTCAGGGTCAGGCCATCTTAGCTCTACAATATCAGTGCTCTAGATCTGGCATTCTGAGCAAAGCCTTCAGGAAGCAGCATTATTACCTTTCGGCGTACAGTGCATCGGTGACACATCCATTCCCCAGGAGGCAACATCTCTTCACTCAGTGGAGGGTTACTGCAGGGAAAAGACAAGGGCAAGGCTAAGTAACTAACCCTTTGATGCAGCAGGAAAAAGCTTAGCTAGGCCTGGCACAAAGCTGCATGTCCCTAAACTTCGATTTTGGCCAGTCCTACAGCACTGCTAGGGTTTTCTCATCCTTCAAAATGCTTACTCAGCATCATTTATAATAACCTAAGGAGTGAGCACCCCTTCCCATGTCTTAGAAAAAGAAGACAAATCCAGAGTTATTAACACTGGGTTTACAGGAAAAAGTATAAAGAACTAGTTTAGAGCCTGGAGAGTCATTCCCAAACTCTGCACCATGCTAATAAAATCATTGAGGTCCTCCACACTGTTTGGAAAATCTGTTAAGTCCAATTTGCTGTTCAAAGCCATGTCACACAGTCCCGTTACATTTTCCCAGGCCCCCTTCAAGTACCCTCCCACCAGTCAAATTGAAGACTTGCTATTTCTTCCTCTAGAATACCCTTCTTTCAGAAAGCTATGCCTGTCAAAAGCCTATTCATCCTTTAAGACCTGCCTCAATCAGCTTGTGGCGAATTAAAGATGGCTGCAAATTCTTTACTCCACTTCCCATCCACAAGTGGTCCATTTCACTCCTCTTGAATTGGGCTTGTCTTGTGACTTTTTTGACCGATAGAATGCAGCAGAGGTGACATTGTTGTAACTTCGAAGGCTGTGCCTTAAGAGATCTGCAGATTCCACTTTTATAGGCTTGGAATGTTCCATTTCAGAGCCCTGCTGTCATGCTGTGAGAGGCCACATGGAAGAGACTTGAGGTGCTCCAATCAGCGGCTTCAGCTGAACTCCAAACCATCAGGCAACACCAACTACGGCTATCTGAGTGAGTCATATTGAACATGGCAGCTCAGCTCAGTTGAATCTCCGAATTGATTATAGTCCCAGCCAACAACACATGGAACGAAAAACCACCCAGCTGAGCCCAGGCAATCCTCAGAATGGTGAGAGATAACAACTAGCTTCTGTTTCAAGCCACTGAGTTTTGGGGTAGTTTGCTATGCAGCAATAGATAACAAAACACAGCTCTCTATGAGGTCTTTCCAGATTACTCATATATCATGGACCTCGTGCTGCATGGTTTAGTTCTCTGTTGACACTTCTCATGCTTTGCCTTGTGTGACACTTCTCTAATTTCTTCTATTAGAGGGACCAAAACAATGACTGGATCTCTTCCCTCTTTGCATCTTTATAACATAGAGGTTGTGTACACAGTGGTCACTCAGTAAGCCAATATTACTGAATCAAAACTAGAGGTGTGTAGGGCTGGGCCTTACAGATCCTCCAGGTCATTGTTTTCCATTAAGGAAACACAAGAGCCATACAGCACTTTACTAAACCCTTAAGAGGGTCACATTTATAAAGCCTACATAATAGTGGTTCTCAAAGTGTGCTCCCAGATCAGCATCATCAGCATCATCTGGGAATTTATTAGAAATGTAAATTCTGAGACCTGAGTACACATTGACTGAATCAGAAATTCTAGGAGTGGGGCTCAGCAATTTGTGTTTAACAAGTCCTCATGATGATTCTGCTGAACACCAAAGCTTGGAAACCACCGCTCTATAGAATGCTTAAGAAATTCCTAACTTTGGTTCTTAGAAGTCACCTACTGAGAATGGTAAGGAGAAAAGTTTTCTTCAAAGAATGTGAGAAATAGTAAAAAAAAAAAAAAAAAGGAATATGTGAGTACTTTTACAACATGCAAGGACTATCCTCTAAGTATTAGGGCTTAATCCTATGTTGTTTTATTGTTTCTACCTCAAAACAGCACTTGGCTTGGCAAATTTTCCTACCTCCCACATCACCATGCTTCCCTGGATCCCTGAGCATACATGTCAGATGCCCACTAAGCCTACACAGCTCATTGCTTCCCTTCCTCCCTGTTTCCTTAGTGGAATCACAGGAGGATGCTTAACAGGAAGCAGGAAGCTGGAGACATAGTGGCCTGTTGAGACAGGTCTCCAAGTCCTAGGAGGACCATAGGTAAATGTCACCTGTAAAATCTTCCCTAGTTCTTTCCAATATATTTCTGCAACAGGCCACATCCAAACTAATGAAATGCATGCATGTAATTTAAAAGGCCTACAGACTGCTATGCTTCAGCAGCTGTCACATTAAAATTAACCCTGAAGGCTGTCACTTCTGATTCTGTTTTTCATCTTTTTTCATCTGCCCACCGGCTCTATACCAAGATATCCTACATAAAACATGTAAAGCAGAGAAGGGCAAGGCATGGTGGTAGAAGCTTAGATCTTTCACCGATATGTGAGTGGTGTCTTAGCCAGCCTTCATGCTTCCCTCAATCTATTCCCCATCTTGCTGGCAGAATAATTTATCTAAAACACAATTCTGATCAGATCACTCTCCTGATTAAAAAGTCCTTCAATGGTACCACTGCCCCCTCCATTACAAGATAAAGTTCAAACTCCTCAGTGCTGCAGATAAGATCCTTATGGCCAGAACCCTAACTCTTTCTCCAGCTCTACCAGTCCGCTGGCTCCTTACACAGCTGATACTGTTTCTCACCTCTGTTTTTCTGCTCATTCCAGAGCTGCTACTCATAACCATACAACCGTGCCCACACTCCTTTACCTGGTGAACTCCTTATCCTTCAAAACTCAAATTGGGTTTTCTTTCCAGGAATCTTCCTCTGTTTCTCTGTGGGGAAACAGCCCCTGGTTCCACATAGCACTTCCTTGCCACACTATACTCAAACCATTATGTACCTGAATCCCCTTCTCTATGCCTCATTTACCTTTGTACTGCCACACCCAGGACAATGCCTGGCATGTAGTAGGTACTCAATAAAGCTTTAAAGCACTAGGGAACACTAAAAGAATGAGCTTCTAGGAAGTAAGTATAATTCCCCCAAAGTCATAAGGCAAGGTAATACAATTGGGCAGGCCCTTATTTTGGTGGTTAAATTACACATGAGCTGGCTGGTTATCTCAGTTGGTTTCAGCATGGTGTTGGTAACACCAAGGTCAAGGGTTCAGATCCCTGAACCAGCCAGCTGCCAAAAAAAAAAAAAAAAAAAAAAAACAACCCACAAAAAACAATACATGAAATTACTTAAGTTTTTTCTTTTTCTTTTTTTTCCTTTTTGTCTTTTTTCGTGACCGGCTACGGATCGCAACCCTCAGTGTCGCGCCCGTACCGGACCGGGACCGGAAACAGGATCGCAACCCTCGGTGTTGCTCCCGCACCTCGCTCAGCCAGTGAGCGGCCAGTCTGTATGTGGGATCCGAACCCTTGGCGGGAGCGCCGCCGAGCTCCCAAGCGGCGCACTGTAGCAGTGCGCCACCGGGCCGGCCCTTACTTAAGTTTTTTCTAAGTTACAAAACAATAAAAAGACATGGGAGTCAAAGTCCATACTTGCAAACATCAACTTCATACTGAACCATCCCACCCTTACTCATTTTTATCTTCTTTAAACAACTTGATTTTTCATCTTGTTTCTCTTTCTTAACATAGGGGTGAAATGCTTAAACCTTGTATTAAGAGGCTCTCAAAAGTAGCTCCTTGCTGGTTTCTAAAAGATCACTTTTAGAGATATCAAGTTTAAGAACACACATTTCTCAGAATTTTAGATTATGGCCACAGGCTCCTTTTGTTAGGTCTGCCTTAAAGTGTGGGATGGGGGCTGAGTTTAGGGAGTAGTCCAGCAAACTCTGAGTTTTTGTCCCTGGGAGGAACACAGAACATTTAAAAGAGTGAGGCCATCACTTCTTTAGTTGTCAAGATTTGGGGCTTTCTTAGAGATGAGCATGTACCTTGAAATAACAAATTTGAAAAGGTGGTGTCTTGAGAGAAGGCAGTAATAGCTAAGATGAGAAGCAAGGTCTAAGTTTCTAGAAAACAATCATCATGGGCATAACTAGAACATAGGAATTGCCACCCATCATAAAGCTTTCTCATGATTATGTTTCCTCTCTGCTACAACTAATTCCTTTCAAGCTATTTATTTATTTATTTATTTAAAAAGATGACCGGTAAGGGGATCTTAACCCTTGACTTGGTGTTGTCAGCACCATGCTCACTCAGTGAGCGAACCGGCCATCCCTATATGGGATCCGAACCCGGGGCCTTGGTGTTATCAGCACCGCACTCTCCTGAGTGAGCCACAGGCCGGCCCCCTTTCAAGCTATTTAGAAGGTAGCTTTTCAATTCGAATTTCTACAGGAAAAGGATTCAAGAAATGGCTCCAGGAAAGACAGACTGTCACTGGGGTAAGCTCAGGAACCAGTTCCAAGAGAGGCTGTTCTGCTGCATATCACAGAGATACTGCCTATAATAGGGAAAGGATTCCAGGGAGAAAGGAGATTCTGCAGCCTCAAGGTACTCGTGTACTCATTCTGAGGGCTTTCCTACCTCCACTGCCCATCTCAAAGCTCCTTCCCCATAAGAATGGTGTTCCCATAAGCATGGTGTTCCCATAAGCTTAGTGTGCAATTTTGAAACAATTATATGCATGCCAGAGTCTTTAAATCATGATATGCCTGTCTAGGAAAATAAGGTTCTGACCCAGCTCTTTCTTAACCCCATATATCAGTGAAGATAGGGTACTGGAGGCCCTCCTCTATAAAAGGAAATCATTAAAAATTAAAAGTCAGGTAATGCTGAGATTACTCTATCAGAGTTTTTGCTGCTCAGCAGTGAAAACCATGAAGATACTATAATGAACCAATGCTGTTTGTAAAGACATCACTATGCTTCCTAACCACTAAAGCCTAGAATATCAGAGTGACAACTTCATCTTACATCTAGTGTATTACAGTTCACAAAGTATTTTAATAGGTGTTCTTATTTGATCTTCATTATCACACTGTGAGATAATTAATTCTTATTTCCCATTGTACAGGTAAGGAAACAGACTTATCTAAAGCCATGGAGCCAGTAAAATTGGAACGCAAATAAAAGTTTCCTGGCTTTTTCAAATCTTGAGCCCAAGCTGTTTTTCAAAAACCTTTAGGGGGCCGGCTTGTGGCTCACTTGGGAGAGTGCGGTGCTGATAACACCAAGGCCGCAGGTTCGGATCCCTACATAGGGATGGCCGGTTCGCTCACTTGGGAGAGCGTGGTGCTGACAACACCAAGTCAAGGGTTAAGATCCCCTTACCGGTCATCTTTAAAAAAATAAATAAATAAAAATAAAGACAGTGAAGTTAAGGGTCTCGAGGGGTTCAGGAAGAAGCCATAGTTTCAGAAGCAGGTATATTTCTGCATTTTGAAAAACTACCCGGTAAAAGGAAGGTTCTGGAAGTGGGGACATTTTTCCTGGGAATGGACGTTTAAGTCCATATAGAGCATAATAGTATTTGAACCTTTAGATTCCTTCTGAGAATTGTCCAAGTGCTGGGAAGGTGAGTCTGTGCTGAGATGAATTGTCTTAGAAAACTTGTAGTTCTTTAGCCAACAGGCCAAGAACCTCTACTTTACTTTCTGGCTTCAAAAGAATATGGCCTGCAATGTTGTGAGAAAGGCATTCTTCTCCACAGGCGGAGAATAAAGTGCCCTGTGAAGATGGAGCTCTTGCAGAATATCTTCCCATCTTTACTGCTATGGATAAATTTCCTTCCAGACCATTTGTTAAAAAACCCCTGGTTTACAATTCCTGGCTAGAAAGCGATTGTTCACTGCTTTCCAACTCACTATTTATTTTAACTACTACTTGACCTTAAAGACATTCTCTTAGCTATAAAATAGTTCATGACAATAAAGCTCTGAATTTTCGGAGATTGTACATACAATTGAAGGATAAGCTTTTCAGAGTTTGGTGTGGCCCCATGTGAGGCCTGAGGGGGCCTACAAACTGGTAACAGTAATATCTATACACAAACCAATAAGAAAGCTGGTCAAGAACATTAATTTTTCAAAACTAAAACTTCCTAAGGCCAACATCTGCAGCATGACTGAACATATCTACACTCCCATAAACAAATCCAAATGGCCCGTCTCTACTGCTGATGAGGGTATCTAGATCAGTCTATTTCTGGAGTTATCGAGGAGAAAACCACAAACACACACCCCTCAGCTAACTGTAATGTCACTGACTGATCTCTCCATGTCAAAGATTCAAAGCCCAGAGCCAGATGATCTTAACTCACAGTCAAAGGATGGAATCCAGTTTTAATTTAGAATGCCTCTTTCATTCACCTATGAGGCTGCAGCTCACCACAGCAAGAGGAGGATGTTGGTAGTTGTCATGGTTCTTGGCTCTCTAATTAAGAGGATCTATTTCAAGTCATATTCCATTGTAGTTGATCTGAGTCTAACCTCACTCATCTCCCTAGCCTATTAATACATGTGAATCTGCACAACGTTAACATTTACTGCAGATTTAGTCGCCACCAGTGGGACCTGTTGCTCCATAGCTCTGTGTTAATTATCCATCCAGCGCAAGCAGTTTTTCAATATGGAACTGGAAGGGGGAGGGGAACAAGAGAACAAAGGGAGGAGGGGAGAAGCGAAGGGAGAGAGGGAGACTGGGAAGCAGAAAGACTGCCTTTCATTTCAGAAACCTTTTTTTTTTTTTTTTTTTCATGTTACAGCATGCAGATAGAAATGGTGTTAGGCTCTGGACCTGTTTTTTTTTTTAATACGTGAGGTTACTGATGTGTGGCTTGCGACTGTCCATTGACCTAAGTGACACTGACATTTTAAAACTTGAACCAACTGCAGCCTGAGAGATATGAAAATCTCACTTAACTAAATTAAAAGCTTTGGTGCATGTCTCAGGACAAAAGGAAGCAAGTGGATGGAAAATATTTGAGAGAGAACTCCATTTTCTCTTCCTGGACTGACAAAATATTCTACTTAATAGGAACACCATGCAAACAACATATCTATATACAATATACCAACAGCTTTCCCCTTGGATTCTCTTCTAAAACAGGTCAGTCACATGAGCTGGTAGGGTCCCTCCTGTCAGAACCCATCATTTTCCAGGAATCAGAAGCTCTCTAGCCATCTATGGCAGTTTCAGTTCAAATAAAATATCAGTTGGAATAGAAAGATTTCACTGCCACCATCACCCCACCGTCATGTTTGTCTCCCCACCTTTTTTGGGGGGGAGGCGTTCAGCAAGCAAACAACAGCACTAAGCAGTTTTGATTTTTAATTTCACAGTTCATAGGTCTCATCTATCCACCTGAGGTGCACTCCCAGATAAAAATCTTGCAATTATACTTAGCAGCATTGTGTAAGACCAACTGCAAAACATAGTACGTGCTCAGAACAGGCCTACTCTCCCTTAGATTGGCCCTGCTGCTTGCAGCCAGCTCAGATAATGTGTTGGTATTAGTCAAAATGGGGAGTGAAGGACATCGCTGATAGGACCACAATCATGCCTCGGCTTCCCTGCAGCCCTCTTGATTTGTAAAGCGACCTATGAGCACAGAAAGCAAGCCTTTACAAACTGAAACCAGCTCATGTCCTGGAAAGGCTAAGAGATGCTAGGTAAAATTTAATTAAAAAATTTTAAAAATTTAAATTAAAAGCTGCATTAATACACCCAAATTTAATAGTGTATGCTTTAGGGAACAAAATTTTAATGAAATTTAAATGTCAGCTGAAACAGCAAGCTTCCTTTGGACACTTGTGTGAACATGAGCTTTTATCTTCAAGAATAGCCTACCTTTCGAAGGCAGGGAAGGTGGCCATATTAAAGGATATTCAAGAGATGAAAGCAGAAAGTTCATGGGGTCCCTATCCTTCATCCCTTACCCTCCTTCATCCCAGCTACTGACTCAAATACAGCTAATGCCACAAAGTACATAAAAAGTACAGGGACTGCTGGTTTTCTCATGTGAAGACTCAGTGGCAGTGTTAACAGGAAACCAATGACTTGCCAGGCCATTACAAATGCCCCATTGAGAAACTTAGCTAGTTGCGTCACTTCCACAGGCATACAATCCTTTCAAACTAGCTGACTGTGCCCCTAAGTTTTATTGCCTTTCTATGGAGAGCTGGCTGTGGCATCCTCCCAGCAAAGGACACCTGGAGAAGAGCATTACAAGTTAGTGCAGGGAAAGAAGGGAAGGAGGGTAGAGCACCAACAGTTATACCAGGTGTTTGCCTATGCTAACTTTTCTACAAACTGAGCTCCTGTGCCACAGGGCCTGATTACTAGCCTGGTTTGATTGTTCTTGTAATCCTGACTTCTCTACAATTGCTGAAAACATTTTAAAAAGGGGCTTCATTCATTTACCTCATGACAGATGCTAGGGCCCACCTGCTTTAAAAAAGGGTCAACATTCTGGCCTCAACAGTCATTTTCTTTTTTTTTTTTGTCTTTTTTTTTTTCGTGTCTGGCAACGGATCGCAACCCTCAGTGTCGCGCCCGTACCGGACCAGGACCGGCAACGGAATCGCAACCCTCGGTGTTGCACCCACACCTCACTCAGCCAGTGAGCGGGAACCGGTCTGTATGTGGAATCCGAACAAGCGGCGCACTGTAGCAGTGCGCCACCGGGCCGGCCCCAACAGTCATTTTCTAACACTCCTAGGGAACATTCTATTGGAAGGAAGAACCAACAGTTGCAACTGTGTATTCCAGAAGAGTCTCAGAGGAATGGAAAACTGGGCACTGTTCTGTCACCAAATTTTAGTGAACTATCAAGAAAAAGGAAATAGCTGGGCCATACTCTTCTTTTGGGCACAGTGCAGGAATCTGAGCCAGTTTACAGTTTATAGATATTAGACCTAAAATTCTATAAAGGTTCAGGAAAGTAAAAACACTAACAATGTCTTTATTTAAAACCCAACTTCTAGAGAGCAGGTTTCTACTTAAGACCCAGCTACTTTTCCCTAAGGAGGGATTTCTGCTTTATTTACCCTCCCCTAATAGGTCTGTTAAAAAAAAAAAAAAAGGAAGGAGAGAGAATATTATTATTTAGGCCATAACAGCATAGGGCTCATTCTCTCCTTCTTTTACCCTTACCCTCTCCCATCCCCCAGTTCTACTCAACCTCAAAGCTCCCCTACAGGTCTGAAGTAATCTCCCCGGCATGCTGTTGTGTTTTGATGCCACAGCTAAGTGCTGACTTGGGCTTCCGAAGCCTTCCAGCTATACCCCCAGTGACCTATTTAGGAGTTGAACATATTTCTCAGATATAGAGAGCCATGATTTTCCACTTTGACCCACTTTTCTCTCAATGGTCCCTAACTAAAGAATGATTACCTTAAAGGTGTGCATGTATGCACACAAATGGCAAGACCTGTGGAAAGCACTCTAAAAAACAGAGCGAGTGTACAAGCCTTGGACATGAACTATTTGCCATAATTTAAATAAACTGCAGACACTTTTCTTAACATATATAGCTTACACCAACACCAACAAACCGCAGCCTGTAGTCAAAGATGTCAGATATCATAAAATTAGGTATTTTCCTTGGATAGTTTGCTAAATTAGAATGGTTAAGTGTCATCCTTGCCAGGCAAAACCACAAGGACCACAAAGGAGGGATAAAGCAAAATTAAAATGACGAACAAAACAATGTTTATGAAAAAGCCAAAATTAGTGACAGAATTCTCCCTACATTTAAGATGATACTCTTTCAAAAAATGGCAGGACCAAGGAAAGTTAAATATAGCCAATCTATGTATACAACTATGAAAAGTTATAGGTTTAGACACATTTAGTGAGATTAATGGAGTGTAATTTTCATAAAATATTCTGACCAACAGCTGATGACTGTCAATTGAAAAAGTTCACTGTACAGTTTCTCTCTAATATTTCCAAAGCTTCAGTAAAACTGAGAATCAGCAGAACTCTATATGATGGCTCAATGAATGTGGGAATTAAAAAGCTCCCAGCTGATCACAGGAGCCTAGGGGTGGTGGAAAGAAAAGAATAGGTGTGCACTGCCCGATTTCATAATGAAGATTTATGTAAACTCACTCTAAGTTCTGTGTATTTCATTAGCTTCTCTGCACAAATGCAGGCAGGATAGAAAATATTCAACATCCCCCTGAAGATCACAGCTGAGTAAAAATCTGAAAATGTGCTTGTGCTGTCACAAACAGAGTTGCACCTGGAACTCAAGCTTGCTAGTAATTCTGAGAGGTTCCCCTACCTCTGCCTGGCCTGGAGATAAAGTCATGTCTTTGGGCTATTGTTAAACTCAAACCCGGCAGAGTCCTCTCTTGTTCACTCAAGCTTATTTTCAAAAGAGTCTCACGCAGAGTCCAGATCAGTAGGAAAGACTGATGCTAGGTTCAGGCATGGAGTTTCTCCCTGCCATGCTGTTACTCTATGTCTTTTGTCCTGTCAAGACTGGGAAACATTTCCTGGGAGATATCCTGTACAATCTGTCAGAAAACAGGGGAAAGGCAAAAATCAAACACCAAAGCGATTAACATATAGAAAAGCAAATGTAATTAGGGGGAAAGGAATTGTCACCTTGTGTGATATCACTTCTGTTCCCCAACCAGTGTTTATCTTTGCATGTCTCTCATTTGTAGTATCACTAGGTATTACGCAGCAGTGAGAAGAGGAAATGGGTCAGTTTCTGGCTTTCAAGTAGTTTAGTGAGCATTTATGTACCACAACCATAGCAAAAGGGAGTTTGAGGGAATTTCTTTGAGGGAGTCAAGATTTTCATTATGTAGAAAATTTTACCAATCGGCAAGGTGCACTTGGAATTTGCTTATTGTGAATTAAACAACAGCTCTACATAGTAGTCAAGTTCCTTCTTGCTGATGGGTCAAATCAATGATTTCTCTTTTCATTAGTGTCTATTGTACCCCTTTGCTTTTGCCTCCCACACAAATGTGCTAAAACCTCACCTTTGTTCTCATTTGCTGAAACCTAGTTTAGAAACGTCTTTAGGTTTAACGGATGAGGATTTTGATATTTGGAAATGGGCAGGAAAAGGACTCACCTTCTCATTCTTCTTAACTGCTCTCAAGTCATGAGAAAAGCAGTCAGCTAATGACCTGTGCATGCGGTCCTGGGAATGGTGACAAATCCACAATACCAAAGTGCCTTTCTGAAATTTGGTCTAGGACTTGCGCTGAATACAATGTCCTCCTCTTTCAGGAAACTGGCAGGGGTACAGCCGTACTCCTGTCCTGAGTCTCTCGGGAAGCTAGTATTATGTATGCAGAGGTGCTCTTATAAGTGTCACTTATTAAATGCCAATGCAGCTGGCCATGTTGTACTTCTTAGGGCCTCTAAGTCAAGGAGGAGTACAGTGGAGTGGGGAAAAAAGACAATTTTTTTCTGTTCTGGTGACTTAGACTCTGGCACCTTAAAATAAGAATGCATTTCCAGGAGCCTGAGCAGCATTAATATAGTAAGGGCCATCATAACCCCAACCAGGGTGGCCTACTTAACCAACCACACATCCCGTAAATTGTTATGTATGTGCTAGGGGTGGGAAAAGAAAGTTCAGAGATGGACTCCAACAATCCATAATCAAAAGCTCACAACATTCAAGTCCATCTATTTTCTATTACACTGTCATTTGTAGGAAAAAAGATGCACACATTTCTGTTAAGAAGCAGTACATCTGCATTAGTAGTTAGCAAAAATCTTCTTGGGAGCATCAAAGCAGACTGTTTCTTTTTATGAGCTACATAAAACCTTCAGGCAAATATTCTCTGCTGCTGTCTCCCCATTTACTGCTATCTAGGCTTACATGAAGACACATATAAACAGGTAAGTTTGCTGTAGTGTACAACCTTTTGTTCCTGTTAACCGGGTTCAAAAGAAAGCACATCAATTGCTCTGGAGTTATTTCTACCCTAAGCAGTTAGCAATCAAACCAAGGCAATTAAAATCTTTCTTCTTAAATTTGGAGGGGTCTCTAAGTATTAGAAGTACCCATACACAGAAATTTTCTATTGTTTGCTGGTGGGTGCCAGGTGGGCATCCTGCCTAAAGGCAGGTGGTGGATTTTTAAAAACTTCTTCTAGGGTAACTTCCAGCCTTAGGCTTCTTTTCTAGGAAGGGCCACCCAGAAAAGCTGAAACAACAAACCAAATCACATTGTGAGGTACTCTTCCCTGAGTTGTGCCATCCTGACTGGGGCTCACAGAAGAAACTCTTTACTCACTATCATTACATAGATAATATAGGCAAAAAATATTAAAGTGTGCTTAAACCAACCATCTTTTTTAGGTAAGACTCAAAAAAAAAAAAAAAAAGATTAGGGAAAGTGAAAAGACAATCCACAGAATGAGAGAATACTTGCAAATCACACATCTGTCAAGAGGTTTACATCTAGAACATATAAAGAACTCTTACAACTCAATAATGAAAAAACAAATAACCCAATTAAAAATAGACAAAGAATCTGAATAGACACTTCTCCAAGAGCATATATATATGGCCAATAAGCACATGAAAAGATATTTAACATCATTACAGCATTAGCCATCAGGGAAATAGAATTCAAAACCATAATGAGATACCACTTCATGCCCAATAGGATGGCTTTAATCAAGAAGACAGAATAACAAGTGTTGAGGATGTGGAGAAATTGGAACTCTCTGGGCCGGCCCGGTGGCGCACTGCACTAGTGCGCCACTTGGGAAGTGCGGAGGCGCTCCCGCCGAGGGTTTGGATCCCACATACAGACCGGTTCCCGCTCACTGGCTGAGCGAGGCGCAGGGGCAACACCGAGGGTTGCGATCCCGTTGCCGGTCCCGGTCCGGTCCGGGGGCGACACTGAGGGTTGCGATCCGTTGCCGGACACGGAAAAAGACAAAAAAAAAAAAAAAAAAAAAAAAAAAAAAAAA
>NW_007726347.1:711581-767290 GCF_000696425.1 Galeopterus variegatus | reverse complement strand
CGATCCCGTTGCCGGTCCCGGTCCGGTCCGGGGGCGACACTGAGGGTTGCGATCCCGTTGCCGGTCCCGGGCCGGTCCGGGGGGGACACTGGGGGTTGGGATCCGTTGCCGGACACGGAAAAAAAAAAAAAAAAAAAAAAAAAAAAAAAAAAAAAGAAATTGGAACTCTCCTACAGTGCTGGTGGGAAGGTAAACTGGAGCAGCCACTTTGGAAAACAGTTGGGCAGTTACTCAAAAGGTTAAACAAAGGAGTTACTATATGACCCAGTAATTCTATCTCTAGATATATATGCAAGAGAAATAACAACATATGTCCACATAAAAACTGGCACCCAAATGTTCACAGCATCATTATTCACAATAGCAAAAAGTACAAACAACCCAAATGTCCATCAACTGATGAATGGATAACAAAATGTGGTACATCCATACAGTGGAATATTGCTCAGCCATAAAAAGGAATGAAGTACTGATAAATGCTACAAAAAGGACTTGAAAGGGTTTACTGAGCCCCTTTGAGTAATTTTACATACCACTTGTACTTTCACTGCTTAACAAAAACCAGTGTGTCTCATTCAACACATAGTAGTGACTACTTGAATCTCTTTTCAGTTCAAATTAGACAATTTATTGGACATTCTTCTCATTTCGCTTTAAAAAAATATTCTTGGAGGCATACTTGACCAAGAATTTACAACAGACCAACATGAATCCCATTTCCAGATTTGAATGAGGGCAACACCTAAATACATTTTTTGTACATTTATGTCTATGAAAAATATACAAATCATTTACAAAGGCCAAAAACTGTCCTAATATATCAGTAAGCCCATTTGTAAAGTACTTTGAGAGCCTTAAGAACAGCAAGAGATGGATGAGATTACAATTGCATCCTACCTTCCATTGAGTACGGTAATTAATTTTGGGACAGGCCCAAAATGAAAAATTTCCCACAATAGTATCACGAAATACTTGCCTTAAGTTACACAAAAACTGTCACATTTCAGGAGTATTACCTCCTTTTCTACTTTTAATATTTCTGATACTTCCTTTCTCAACCCAACCCATTCGGGCCACAAATATTTTAAGTAAACAACTCACACCATATATTATTCTTATATTTTTAAACAGTGATTATCCTTTTATCTTCGAACTAAAGCACTCATCTCATAAGAATTAGCCCCTGAGCCCCACATTTAAAAATATGCATCTGAACCTAAGTTAAAGTTGAATGTTACTGGACCCTCCATGTTTAGGTGGACCATTTAAAAACTATACACCTAGATTTCAATGCAACACAGAAAATGCAAAACAAATAAGAAAAATAAAATAAACAGAAAACCAAATTAGGTTTGTGTATTGTGGAATTGTTTTACTATTGATGGGGCAGGGAATCTAGATGTTGTCACCTCCAGTTCTTCATTGCCAGGCTTCTAAGCACTTACAATGTCAAAAACAACAGATTGATGAGATAACGTTAAAATTAATGTATTTTAATTCATCACTTGCCGAATATTTTAATGAGGAACTAAACACAACAAAATCACAAAAATCACCTCCTTAAAAGTTCAAACAGCAAGATTTCCTGCAAGGCAGTTTTCTATTCTATTTGTGAAAGCTTTGTTATGACCCGCTGAAAATTAAATATGCAAAACTCCAAGCTGAGCTTAATTTTGCTTGTGCACAGAGACCTTTTTACTCTCATTCTTCGAAAACCTCATTTTGGATCTTGCTGCCAACACCAGAGAGAGGAAAGCCGGCCAACAATTCCAAATATAACATGCGGAGGCAAATGCTACAGAAATCTGTCTGACAGGAAGGGACCATGCTGAGGTCTGCTGAGGTAGATGTACTTCTTAATCAGACCGTTTTGGTCCTCCAGTCTATTTGGATCAAAATGCTATGAGAAAGTAATCAGGGGAAACCAGCCAGTTTCCAGTCAGTCTCATTACTGATGCCCTATGATATTCGCGCTATCAGTGACAACAATCCTACCTATCTCAAACAGAAAGATGGGTCATTGGCAAGTAAAGCTCCACCAGTTATTCTAATTTTTAACAGATTTTTAGGGATCAGTCCATGGAGACCAGAATTTTCAGAAAGCTCAACTTACGGCACGACAGTAATGATAAAGGTTAGGTTCACCAGGGAACACTTAACATACCTCTTTCCAATTCTCCCAAAGACAGGTTTAGTAACCCCTACTATCACTGAATAACTGACAAACCAGTTAAACTCAGATAAAATGATTACACTATCACTTAAAAAATAAGTCGCCAAAAAAAAAAAAAGAAGTCATCAGCTGAAGTTTAATTCTTCAGTGAGGTCATGGTACTGAGCACAGGACAATTCATTCCCTCACCCAGAGGATCATTACAGAAAATCCAGAAATAGGGCTCTCAGTCTAACTGGGAATAGATGATGTTCCTCATAAAGAGCATTGGCCCCTGAGAAAAGGCAGGGCAATTAAAACAGCTTATTTGACCAGTCATTTCCTCCAGTAGTTTATCTTAGAAAAATCCCCTGTGGTTTATGGCTATGTCACTAAGCCAAGGAGGTAAAATTTGCCTAGAATCACTTCTGGAACATTTTACTAGATCCTGTTCACTATGAGGCAGACTGGCAAGGCACACCAGAGACATTCACAGAGCTTTGAATGGAGAACCACAGCAGCACTGCAATTATGACCTAAAGTATTTGTGAAACTCCAACTTCACTCTTGTATATTCTGTACATAAAGGAAATTATCATTACCATGCTTATCTAAATAATTCAATCTTAGACAGTTAAAAAGGGAAGGAAGAGAAAATATAGCCATACCGCCTAACCTCACTCCTATATGGTACAAGTTAATAGGACAAACAAATGAAAACTTATTGAGCAATCAAAATTTTCTGATGCGTTAACTGCTTGACCTAACTACTCTGGTTGAATTGGTTAATGAAGTACCTCACTCTTGCTGGAAGGTCTGTGGGTTAGGAGGCAGGAAAGTGGGATAAGTCTCACTTACTGAATGAAACTCATTTAGGGAATTCCTATTTAAAAGAAGACTTCCTGTCTTTGTACCAATATCTAGAATATTTTGTGATTTAGATAATAACTCAGATAGATCAATGGTACATTCAGTACTGGCATCTTCAAAGGGATAAGTGGAGATGTGTAAAACAAGCCCTACCCATTTACTACAATTCTCAAATCTCTGATTACCAGTTCCCGTTCACGGTTTCAAGAAAAGGAAAAAAAGTATTCAATGAAATGCAGTCTGGGCAAGCCTAAATCTCACCAACAGCTAAAAGTACCTCCCTCTCTCTCTCCTTCCAGCTAAAGTAGAGACTGTTGATTGTTACAACTTGGCAAGACTTAGACTCATCTAATTAAAAGATTCATATGTTAGTTTTTAGAGTTTAAAAGCCCAATATCAGGCAAAACAGACAGCACGCTTTTTCCATGCCTGAGTTTTCTAATAGTTTCAGCGTTATTAAACAAATGAGTCTAAAGATAATATAGAGCTTTTCAAATTCTCACTCAGGGTTGGCCCGTGGCTCACTCGGGAGAGTGCGGTGCTGATAACACTAAGGCCACGGGTTCGGATCGCATATGGGGATGGCCGGTTAGCTCACTGGTTGAGCGTGGTGCTGACAACACCAAGTCAAGGGTTAAGATCCCCTTATGGTCATCTTAAAAAAAAAAAAAAAAAAAAAAATTCTCACTCAACATGGGAGTCAGCAATCTTGGTTAACACTCACTTCATGCTAGGGGTAAAACTATCACACTTTAAATCAAGATGTTTACAACTCAGTCCTAGTGTATGTATCAAGCACAATAAAAAATGTAAGCAACTGGGAATAACTGGTAAGCAACACAACATATTCAGGTACAAATCTCTCCTGTACTCAAGAACAGCAAAGGAAATGACTAGAGATATTTTCTGCAGGTGATACTTTCTTCAAGTAAGTAAAGACTAAAAACCAGAGACCCTTCCTGCTAGTATTAGCCACTTCCTAATAAAAATTTTAAAGCCAGCAGTAAAGCTTCCTCCAGGATAATCATTTTTGTCCCTGTAACATCACAAGCCAAGATGGGATGCCCTCCAAGGCAAAAATATCTTGGGAATGGTAATGGGAGCTTCCTACATAACTTTTGACCACAGCCTTAATTTGCCCAGTATCAGTCATCTGTCTAATAAGTGTTCCAAAACCTGCAATTAGTACAAATATACAGAAAGCACTAATCCACAAACCGAGAGACTGAATGCGAATGTAACAGTTGAGAGACCTTAAGGGAAATTTCATTTTTTTTTTTTTTTTTAAAACAGAGAGCTAAAAAAAAAAAAGCAACAACAAAAATGGGTGGGAACAAACAGAACAATCCCCTCTTCTTCCCGCTCTCTCTCCGGTCCCTCTCCTCTCTCAAACGCTTGCCTCAGTCAACTGCTGCTGAATAACAGAACAAGACCCAGCAGAACAAGACGCAATCTGGGTTCGCTGCGCAGATACGGGATCTTTGTGGAGGGCAGAGGTGATTTCTCCCGGCAGAAGCTGAAGTTTAAACTCTTCTCTGCCGGATTGTTCTGGGCTGAGCTGCTGAGGAGGATCAAGCAGCGGGCGATCAAGCCAGGTCCCTCCCTCTCTCTTCGGTCTCTCCCCTCCCCTCGCCTTCAGTAACGGGGAAAAAAAGCGCACAGCTTTCCAGCTCTTAGGTCCTTTAAAATGCTTTTCCGGAATCACCGAACACAATCCTGCCCCGGCAGCAAAGAATTTTGCGGCGAAGGGCTCGCCGATCGGAGAGGAGAAGTGAAATCGGCGCCCAAGGGCGATTTTAATTGTCTAACCCAGCCCCGATTTCCTAAGAGGCAGGAGCGCGGGGAGGAGGGAGGAGGGAGGAGGGAGGCAGCTCTGAGAGGCAACTGGGGGCAAGCGGAGGCAGAGAAAAGGGACCAAAGCAGCAAGATCCCAGCTCCGGCCCCCGAGGAGCTTCTGCAGAAAGGACTCGGGAGCTGCCTCCACTGTTTCCTGGGAGACTTTTGCAAATCATATATGCAGCCAAAATGGCGCTGAGAATAAAAATATAATTTAAAGGCAGGTCGCCATATTGTAAACAGAGAGGCAAAGAGGAGGCGGACTCGAGAGACACCCTCCATGATTTCTTCCACAGCCGCAATTGCCCGGCCGCCGGGGTCTGGACCAGGGCAGCTCGGGCGGCCGAGGGCTCTACGCACCCAACCCCGAGGAGAGCCCGGCCGGGCAGGAGCCCCGAGGGCGGCGGGCGCGCGGGCAGGCGAGCGACACTGGGCTCAGAGCTCCTCCCCTTCCTCCCCCGCCACCGCCAGCCGTGCCCGGCCGGCTCTGTCCCGGCTCCCCAGCGACTTCCAATCCCAGATGGGGCTCTCCTCACTCCTCCCAACCCCCACCTCGGGATCCGGACCCACCGCTGCTCCTCCCCCGAAAACGGCCAGATCCCGGCAGACACCTGGGGGCAGGGAGGCGCTCGCCCCAGCGGCTGCAGAAAGTCAGCTAGCGGCTGCAAGCGCCCGTTATTTTGGCAGGCAGGGGCAGGCCGGGTGAAGGAATGTGCCGAGAAGGTTCCGCCAAGGGGCTCCAAAGGGGTCCCCAACCTTACCAGCACTGGAGGTGAAAGGCGGCCGGGCAGTGGTCGCAGCACAAGAGATCTCCACCTTCCTTGCAGCTATCACAGCTGTCGTGGTTGGTGGCCCTGCCGCTTCTCCGTGGCTCCTTCTCAGGCTTCCGACTCCGCTTTTCTGCCTCGTCCGTCTTGGGGGGAGCCAGCAGAGCTTGGATTTGCTGCACACACAAACAAACGGCGTGTGTGCACACTCGGAGCTCCCGGGCGGTCCGTCGCCCCCCCGCCGCGGCTTCTCCGTCACCCACCCCTCTCCCCCCTTTTGTCCTTCTTCCTCCCATCCAGGCTGCTCTCAGAACCTCTCAGCCCCCGGAACCAGGGGGAGCCCACCCTAACCGCGTTCCTGCAGCACAACAACGAGAACAGCCTCTTCCAAATGGGGAGGATCAGGGTAGGGGGATGGGGAGAGGGTGCATGGTTCCCTTCTCGCCACTTCCTTGTATGGACAGTGGGGGACTCCACAGACCGGCTTGGGAGAGGCCTGAAGCCCGGTACCCGGACGTGCTGGGGGAAGCACAAAGGGGCCGACAGAAGGGGGTGGGGAGGCCCGTCGGTGCAACGAGATGGAGTGGGCTGGCGCTTCGGGAAAGCGAATCGAGGGCGGCGGGTAGGTGAAACTGCTGCAAACGTCCTCGGAGGCTGAGCTCAGCCCCCTAAATTGCAAAGATGGGAGGGAGAGGCTGGGTGAGGAAGAGCCCCCCTCCCTCGACCCTCTGGCGCTTCGAGCTTAGGGCCGGCTTTGTGGGGCGGAGGTTCCCTCCAGGCGATGAGGGAAGGGGATGAGGAGGGCCACTCTTACCTCCATCAGCCCCCCCGACGTGTCCAAGTCGTACACGATCGTCTTGGTCTCCATTTTCTCCCACATTCATCCACCTCCCGGGCTGGGTGCTCTCTGCTCCGGCCCCCCCAACCCCGGGGGGAGGGGGGAAGCGGGAGGAGGGGGCGCTGCTGACCCCGGCTCCCCTTCTTTTTTCCCAGCACGGGTCCCGACTTCCTCGCCCTGGCTCCCCCCCACCCCCCGGCCCCCAGTTCCCGGGACGGCAGCGTCCTCCCCACGGGCCGTGAGGGGGGAGCGGCCCCTCAGCCCCGGCCCGGCGGCTGGTTGCACAGTGGGTCCCGGCTCCGGGGGTCAGGCCTCGGTGGGGCCTAGTCCCACAGGCTAAAGCCGGCGCTGGCGACCGCTGGTCGGGCCGGGAAGGTTGGCGGGCGCTGCCATCCTGGGGTTGGGGGATCGGGGGGGGGGGTGAGAGGTTAGGTGAGGTTGTGGTACGTGAGGTGACTGGGGGAAGGGTGGTGATGGGGGGTGGTCCCCGGGCTCCGCCTCTCGCCGCCGCCGCCGTCTGCGTCCCGGCTGCCGCGCACTTGGCGCAAACTTACCGCGAGCGCCCGCAAAGCCACCCGCGCAGGCGCCCCGGGATCGCCGCTCGCCGCGCGCAACCGCAGTGACAGCCGGCGGCCGGGCTCCCGCGCAGCCGCGGTGAGGGGGTACCCCCCAGCGCGCAGCCGCGCTGGCATTCGTCTGGAACTCCGAAGCCCCGCCTTTCTGCCCCGCGCCAGCGTACTGAGATAAAAGGGCGGGACCTGAGGTCTCGCGCGGGTGCCTGGGAAAGCTCGTAGAGGTCATAGCGCAGCCGCAAGAACCTGGGGACTCTTCATCCATTGGTGTCTGTGTGTAGACCAAGAGGACTCTGTTCCCGCGCAGGCGTGTTGGGGGTGCTCCCCTCCCGCCCCATAACAACACAGCCGCCTTCCGCGCAGGCGTGTTGTCACCTGCAAGCCCTCAGAAGAAAGCTTCTCCGTTCGCCATTTTGGTAATGGGATATGGGCTACCATGCCCTTGGAGTCCACAGGCATGAACAGGAAGGAGGAAACTGGTGTTGAATGAGGCTGGTAGGCTGTCGGGGACAGCACATTCTTAGGGATATCGTATTGGACTATTTGGTTCCAGCGTCAGGTGTGGCTGGGCTAGGCCGCCATATTGGTAAAGAGAAAAGACATTGCGACAGAAAACGACGCTTTTGGTGGCGGGTGGCTGCAGTTCCTACTTCCCTCCCGCTCCCGACAGTTAATTTTAGCCCAAGCATCCCTGCCTTGTGTGGTGATGACACCATGGAGAGTTCCGCATGTCCGTTACTACCCTCTCTTGACCATTGTCCCTGAGAATTGCTCTTCGAGAGGAAGCCAAAAGCGGAGAGTTGTAATCCTGACAACGCCCTACTACCTGACTACTGCAGACTTCAACTCCCAGTTTGCAATGCGTAGGGGGTTCAAAGGGCGAACGGGACCGTATTGCACCCTGGGAGCAAGAATCGCGATGTGTCTGATGGGTTGTGGGAGCAGTAGTTTCGTGTGCGTGCGGTGAACTGTACGGTAGGACGGACTCACCGGAGATATTTGCCTGCCGGGAAGGGATACTTTTGAGGGTTGAAGTGCTGTCTGCTGGGTTTTGTAGTCTAAGGGACTCATCTAGAATTCTGGGCGGGGATTCATGCTCCCCTTTGGGACGCCCACCCCTTTCCTTAGTAGCGCAGGCAGAGATAGCTAGTTATCGCTGCCTGACTGGACGAAGCAAGGGAGAAGGGGCGCTTCGTTGTGCCTGACACTAGGCGTGTAATTGGCATTGTTGACAGGTAGCTCTGTTCTGCCCATTTTTAATGTTAAGACACATTTAGCATTCTCAGAGTCTTAAAACTGGAAAGGGCTTAGGGACCATCTGACTTAATCCCCTCATTTCCAGATGCACAAAGAGGAGCAGTAATTTGCCTAGGTCACATAGTGAATTTACAGCAGATCTAGGAATGAAACATATAGCTCGATTCCCTGGCCGGACACTGTACACCACATCATGCCAACTGCCTGTGAGGAATTTTTGCTGCTGCTGCTTTTGAGACAGTAAGGAGTATGTGTTAGATAGGTTGGGGAAGCAAGTGGTGGAGTCTTAGGTTTCAGTTTTTCTGACTTTTCACTTTTCTGATGACTCTCTTGGTGCCAGGAAAGAATGACAAAATCATGAGAGTGGTGTGGAGAATGTCAGGTAAATTGACTGCTTTCTGCCTTCTGCCAGCTTCAGCCAACAGTAGATTTCAGTAGCTGTGGGCCAGAGATGTGGCCCTTAGAGAGAGGTGGGTTAAGGTAGATTGCTTGTATGGAATTGGCCAGACCTGTCTCCTAGGGCTGTACTTCAAGCCACAGGCCCTCAAAAGTTGGACCTTCCTGTGCTCGCTCTCATTCTCATTGGCTTTCTTTCTACTGCTCAGGGCTCAGCTGTTCTGCTGTGTCAGCCTGAAGGCACTATAGGGCAGATAAGTAAGCTGTTGGCACATGCCCAGGGAGCAAGACTTTGCTTTGATCAATACCATCAGTTGCAGCTGAGAACAGAAACAGGCAGTGGGCTAATGAGGGAAATAAGACTTGGTTCTGTTGATAAGTGCCAGGGAAACTAATCACTCCACACACCTTCCTCCTTCCTCTTGGAACTTAGAAGATGAGGTCAACTTGGTGGGGTCAGGAGTTGGTGCCACCTTGGAGAGCTCCAGCCCTGGCTGTTCAGGGGCATTGAGGAGAGGGAGCAGGTGGGATACAGATGCCTTTGGAAATGACCTCTTGTGGCTAATCTAGGCACTGCACTCTGCGTGAACTGGAGCTTCTCCATCCCTCTAGGTGGCTTGTGCTAGAGCCAGGGGTGGGCAGCATGAGTGGTCAAGACCTCTCTGTTTTAAGACTGTAGAAGCAGAAGGTGCTGGTGGCTTCCTTTTTTCTTTCGGGGATTTTTTTTTTTTTTTTTTTTTTTTGGGGGTTTTTTTTTTTTTTTGGGGGTTTTTTTTTTTTTTTGGGGGTTTTTTTTTTTTTTTGGGGGTTTTTTTTTTTTTTTGGGGGTTTTTTTTTTTTTTTGGGGGTTTTTTTTTTTTTTTGGGGGTTTTTTTTTTTTTTTGGGGGTTTTTTTTTTTTTTTGGGGGTTTTTTTTTTTTTTTGGGGGTTTTTTTTTTTTTTTGGGGGTTTTTTTTTTTTTTTTTTTTTTTTGTGGCTGGCTGGCTATGGGCCCCTTTGACCTCGGTATTATAACACTGTGCTCTAACCAACTGAGCCAACCAGCCAGCCTCAGGAATTATTTTGTCTTGTTGCTTCTGCCTGTTTCCTGCCTCTTGCTCTTACTCTGGAGAGCAGCCATGCAGGGCATACCTCTAAGCATGGAATGCATGCTGGGGAAAATGCTGGGCAAATGCTTTCATCTCAGGAAACACCGGGGGCCATAGTGAAGGGGCAGACTGAAGCAGATCCTGTCCAGCCACCTCTTTCCAAAGCCCATGGGTAGGTTTTTGCCTAGCATAGGAATCAAGCTCCTAAACTGCATTGTTCCTGCTCCTGACAATCTGGATGTTCTCTAAAGCCAAGCCAGACTAGGGCCTCATATTCAGAGGTTCAATCTCTAGTTCCTATTTCAGTGTCCCAAGCTTTGCTTGCTTGGGAAGAAGGGGAAGGAGAGATGTTTCAGACTTCCTGGGCCTTGTCGGCAATCCAGTGGCATTAAGAAGGGATTAAAAAGTGTACAAGCCAGTAGTTTTGGACCTGGCAAATAGGAAATGAGGCAGTTGGGTGGATGAGCAGTTGTGTTCCTGGGCTTCCACATCCCTGTGGCACCAGCCATTGGGGCCTCTCATTTCACTGGCCGTTACTGACCTTTTGGGGACAGTAGCCCCTGCTCTACTGCATTTAACTTTCTTTGTAAAATCTGGGGATGATTGATTGGTGGGTCAGCATGCCTGTGGTCCTGAAGTCCACATCCCATTTATCTCCCACCTTCCTTCCCTCCAAGAAAGCACTATCCACCTTTGTCATTTCTTGGTTTTTTTCAAAAACACCATTTTAATAAGGAAACAAAAGAAATAAATGATTGTTATCTGGCTGGAGGCCAGACCCCATATAATACATTACATATACAAAGTGACCTTCAGCCAGCTCCTAGGCTGCTCCCTGGGATTCTTTGACCCCCTGTTCCATGCCAAATTCCTGGGTCCTCGGACCTCTGCTGCTCTCCAGAATATGCCTCCCCACTCCCCTCATACCATAACTTAGTGGCCAGGAGGGGAACCTGGCAAGTGTCTGGGGTTGGAGGAAGGACTAGTGGGAAAGAAGATGTTTGTAACAGCCAGATCAACATCAGGGGAAGGTCTCCCTCTCTTCAGGGTATAGGGTGGCCAGGGGTACAGTGAGGTGTCCTGCTTTGGTGTGGAGCATGAGTGCCCAGGGAAGCCCAACCTGAGCTTGGGGTCAGGTCCCTGAATCCCACAGGATTTCTTAGAATTATTACCTCTACTGGGATGGGGCAAGAGGCAGAACTGTCCATTCCCTGGGCTTTAGAGAAGGATTAGAGACCTCTTCATGTTGGCATGCCAGGACTACCCACAGGTCACCATTGAAAGCAGTTTTGGCTATTGGTGATGGCCCTGTGAGGGGCTGTTTCCACCACCATCAAGTGAACTCTGCTGCAGGGTTCTAAGTGCCAGGGTTGGATTGTGGTTATAGGGAGGATGGTACTCCTGCTTTGCCTGGGAATTCCAGGCTGGAGGTCCAGGGCATGAAGGAGGGTCAGAAGAATGCTGGCTGTTGATGCATGTGCTCCAGCTGTGTTCTTCCCATAGGTATTTGCCCCCTGACTTGCATCCAAGGAAGGGCCCTAAGTAGGCAGTGGTACCAAGAAAATAGGCCATGGTAGGCATTGCAGGCAGGGAAGGGCACAACTTCTTGAGGGCTAGGTGGCGTCTCTTCCCAAGTGGTATGTACAGGAGGTGGAGAGACAGCAGGAAGCCGGAAGCCCTGCTGCTGGGCTGTGATGCAGGGCTGAGGTGGCGTCCCCAGGCTGCCCCCACCTAGATGGAGACTTCATATTCTCTCGTCTCCTGCAAAGGAAAGAGACTGCTGGGAGTTGGAAACTTGTATAAGTTTTGCCAGGCCATAATCCACCTCCCAAGGAAAATGGGAAAAGCGAGAGGGCTTGGCAGGACCCTCAGGAGTACTTGCCCAAGGGAGCAGAAAACTGGGTCCTAGAAAGGGTGTCAAGGCTAGCATGGGTACTTACTCCAGTCTCATAGGTTGGATTGTCAAATGCTGACTCCACCATGATGCGGTTGTAGGGGTGGGGGCGTGTTCGGGGCAGCTGGAGGGGGATTTTCCCCTGGAGCCTGTTGGGCAGAGAAGCCTTTGAGTCAGGAATGCTGGGCAGGAGTGAGTCAGATATACAGAGGAGGAAGAGAAGCCAGACTCACCTGGAGAAGTAGAGGTACACACCTCCCACCAACAGCACCATTGCCACCAGCGGCAAGAAGATGGCAGCTGCAATGTGGACAGCATCCAGGGTGCTGGAGGCAGCAGGTGCCTTGGCAACTGAAAACACAGAGGGTGGGATTAGAGCAGAGGTCTCTGTCACCTGGGGCCAACAGCCCATCATCTCAGTCCAAAGGCATCTGGCTACCAGCTCTCTCTAGCTGGCTGGGAGCAGGGAAAGAGCTTTTTGCCCTGCTAGGCTCAGACCTCTCTTTCTCTGGCCTCCTTCCTTGGGGAACCCATGGCCTGGGAGTGGAGAACCATGGGCAGGGAGATGATTTTCCTGGTCCTCAAGGATAGGGACTCACCATCTAGGCTGCGGCTGCTGTAGAACCCATCCAGAGAGGCTGGAACAAGAGGGAAGGGCCAAGGACAGTGAATGAGCCCAATGGGCCAAACCACTAAAGCAGGGAGTGGAGGTAACGGGCTGATTATGGGAAAGATTTGTCCAAGGAGAGCCCACTCCAGCATTTGTCTTGGTGATACCACTTCAGAAGGATCTGGCAAAGACTGGGGAGACCAAGGGTAACATGAAGGGGGCTAGGGCAGGTGGTTCTGGTTCTCAGCATTGGATATGTTTGCCAGAACAGTCCTATCGGCCAGCCAGGGTTTTGGGGGGTGGCAGGGCACTCACCAGCCCTACAGATGGGTGGGGGATCACTCCAATGCGAGGGGTGCCCAGGCACACACTTGATCCTGGCCTGGCCTTTCAGCACATAGCCTGGGGCACAAGAGAAGTGAACGGTGGCCCCTGCTGGATGTCGCCGCTTCTCAGGACTGCGGGCTCCATTCTCGGGGGCACTGAGGCCATGGCATGGCTTGAGTTGTTCCACTGCAAAGCAGGCAGAGCCCAGTGAGGGTGCCAGGGTACTAGCCTCCAGGGATAGCATCCTTTATGTCTTACCAGAGGCTTCCCCTCCTACTCATCTGACACTTACGAAGACATTTGGGGGTCCGGTCACTCCACTTGGGGCTGCCGGCCTGGCGATCATGGCAGGTGAGGATGGTGCTACCCGTCAGCACAAAACCCTGGTCGCAGATATACTGCACTGTGGTCCCCACAGGAAACTTGGGGCTGGATATGAGGCGTCGGCTGTGTTCCACATCCCCAGGGTCATGGCAGGAAGTCACTATGGGTGGGGAGTGATGAAGGGAAGTTGCCTAAGGAAAACTCAGCAAAGCTCAGTCTACCCTGGCTTTGTTCCAGGCCAGTTAACATGTTCATGTCATATGGCTCCACCTCCTATTTATCTCTCCCTACTGTTTTGCTGGTGTGGCTCCTCGTTTGTCCCCTGCCCATCCATTAGGGTCATCAAACACTGATTGGCCATTTACCAGGAACAAAGTACTTGGAAAAAGTGGCTGATATCCCTATAAATAGGTATTATCCCCATTTCACAGATGAGGACACGGAAGCTATGAGAGGTGAAGGAACTTAAAGGATACCAGCTAATAACAGTGAAGTCTGATTCAGAATCCAGGAGAGAGGACTGTAGGTTGTGTTGGGTAAGGGAGCATGGGAAAGAGGTACACTCACCCCTCTGGCATGAGGGCAGGTCCTCACTCCAGGTTAGGTCCCACTGGCACATGAGGACACTGGATCCCACCACCTGGTAGCCGGGGTAGCACTGGTAAGTGACCACAGTGCCATGTACCAGCTCAGGCTGTGACGGGTTCTTCCAACCATTGGGGATCTCAGGCAGCTCTGGACATGTGTCATTGCGGGGCACCTCTGGGGACACAGAAGCAGCAAGATGCAGGCCCTCAGCTAGCACCAAAGGGACTGTGCTGGCCCCCCTCACTCTGAGGGCTCTCTGGCCCCTGCCAGTTTGTCCTGGGCCTAGACTGGCCTAGGCAGGCTCAATGATTCATTCCTGTGCTCAAGCCTCTCCTTGCCTGTCCCTAACATCACTCTGTCTCCTGGATTGCAGCATTATCATCTAGGCTTTGGCCTTACTTCCAAAAGCACCTTGGCCAGTTCCTCACACCTGAGAGATGGGGCCATGTAGGGTGAGAGAAATTGTCACTTCTATTAAAGATTGTCAGGTAGAAACCAACACCTTTTCCCTATTTTTGTTAGGTTCTTCCTGCTGCCTACCCAAATCCCTTTGCTGCAACAGAAGGCTCCCTTTCTCTTAGGGGGGCTCTCAGGGAAAATGGAGAACAGGATTAGTTTCCTTTGGGTAATATCTGGAACTTTTCCAGCTTTCCCTTGTCAGAAAAAGCATTCGGGCTGTTCCTTGTCCTGGCCTCTGACTTGCTGTGGTTTGGGGTCTGCACTCTGAATGGGGCAGGGACAAGCTCACCAAAGAAGTGGATGACGAAGCCCTGCTGGTATCCCAGCACTGAGGTCCCAGGGTCCGACTGGAATTGGATGGTGACATCAGCCATGGAGGTAAAGAGCTGGAGGTGGCCACGGGGCCCTGAGTACTGGCCCAAGACCCGAGCTGTCAGGTCATCCCCATCATAGAAGGTAAGAACATCACCAGGGCCTATGCGCAGCCTGCGGAGGAGGACTGTCAGGGCAGAGCAGGCCAGGGGCCCCAGGATTGGCTGGACAAGAGATGTCCCCAGACCTCAGGAGCTGGCTTGGCCTAACCCAGTAGCACTCACACTCGGATGTCCAGCATGATGCGCTTGTCCTCTTCCACATGCACACCCCAGATGCAGTCCTGCCCACGGCCATAGGGCTCTGGCCAGTTGGGGGAGAGCACAACTCCGGCCGAGTCTGTGATCTCCCCGCTGCACACAGCTGGAAGGCAGGGGAGGCCCGGGAGGCGTGTCCCCTCCGCGTTCCCCCCAGTGCCATGTCGGGGCTGCCACCTGCCCGCAGGAGTGCCCACCCATTGCTGGGAGATCCCACCTCTTCCTCTGGGAGAAGCCTGAATCACACATGTCACAGGGTCCCTGTGGCCCCAGGCTCTGTGGTGGTTCCCTCATACCCACTCTGCTCTCTGCCCCTGGCAGGCCCATTCACTGGTGCCTACTGACCTCGGCAGGCTGGCTCTGTCTCATTCCACTGAGGGTCATGGAGGTCAACACATTCGATGATGATGGAACCCTGCTCCAGGGTGTAGCCAGGGTCGCAGCTGAACTCCACAGTGGTACCAACAGGGTAGGAGGGTGCACTGCTGCTGAAGTTGCCGTATTTGACAAAGGGCTCATAGCAATGGCCCTGCTGGAAGGCTGTAAACCACAGGGCCCAGCCCAGCTCAGCCTCAACTGGAGTAAATACAGAGGGCAGGCATCCTCCTACTTCCTTCCCCAGGCACTTTTTCTTCCTGGGTACAAATGTATGTTCTGGGCTTGGCATGGGAGGATGGAAATGGACAGCCTAGAGCATCCATCCCTATCTGTTCAGGAGGCTGTCTTGATCACCATTGTATTCTCAGTGCCTAGTTTTGTATTTGATACAGAGAAAGTGCTCAATAAATTTTTTTGTGTGTGAATGAATTAATGGACACATGCGTGCATGATGGTTCTAGAATGTCTCTTGCATCAGTTCTCCTTCTCTAAGGATTGGGGCCTTTTTTGTTTTTCAAAATAAATCTGGTGGGCCGGCCCAGTGGCGCACTGGATAGTGCGCCGCTTGGGAAGCGCGGCGGCGCTCCCGTCCGAGGGTTCGGATCCCACATACAGACTGGCTCCCGCTCACTGGCTGAGCGAGGCGCGGGAGCAACGCCGAGGCTTGCGATCCCGTTGCCGGTCCCCGGTCCGGTACGGGGGCAACACTGAGGGTTGCGATCCGTTGCCGGACACGGAAAAATGACAAAAGACAAACTAAATAAATAAATAAATAAATAAATCTGGAGAATTCCTTCTCTTGGATCAGAGGACTCGGGTCCAGGCAAGAGTCTCCTGCAAAGACGGGGTAGAAATCCTGGACCTGAGGGGAGGAGCAGGGAGAGTGTGCCTAAGTGCTAGGTGAGCAGGGGCCAACTTTGGAGAGTGATAGAATGGAGGCAGAGAGTGGAAGGGTATGGGAGAAAAACCCTGGGCCCAAGCCCATCCCCCCCCCCCCAGGTTAGGTCCCAGAAAGCTCACCCTCATAGCGCAGGGCCATGCCTGCAGCTGCCCCGCTGCTATCAGTACTGAGTTCCACAAAGAAGTGTCTGCCAGAGCTGAGCAGGCCCTCAATGGGCAGGTATTCCACCTCATAGGAATCGTACACAGGTGGGGCCTCCACGTTGTCCCCATTGCGAATAATGAGCCTGGGTCAGGAGAGTGGCAGCTAAGTGGCTGATCACTGACATAGGTGTGGCCCAGGATTGGGGAGCATCCCTCCAGCAGAGTATTACCAGGCTAGGCACTCCCATCCCACTAGGACAGCTCCTCACCTGTCATCATCCTCTGCCAGGGAAACCTTCTCAAAGTGCAGGTGTAGCCGCTGGCCCTCAGGAGCCTCGAGCAGCCAGTGGCAGGTGAGGTTGTTGCTATAGTTGCCCGGGAAGCCCGGAGAGACAATACGGCCAGTGGTGGCATTACGGATCACACCACCACAGGCAGCTGTGAGACAGGGACAGGATGTAGGCTGGGCCCCTAATGATCCCAGGCAGCCTAACAAGCCTTGCTCTCCATCCCATCTCTGTACCTTCTGCATGGGGCAACAGGGACCTTTGCCTCCCTGGCCATCTTTGCTGTCATGGTCCCAAAGGTCAATCTTTTAGCCCTGTGACCCTACAACTCCAGACAGCCTGGACACCAGAAGCCTACCTGCTAACCCTTCATACTTCTGGGACTATTTATGTGCAACTCTTAAATGTAGGTAGATCTTTCACTGCTTGCCTGCGCGACCCAGGGTAAATCACTTTCCTTCTCTGCTGATTCCTCCAGGAGGCCCTCCCTGACTCCCCCCGGGCGGACTTTATTTGAAGCCCTTACTCTGGGCTCCAATCTTCTTGGTTACACCTGCTATCCCTTCCTCATCCCACTTTCCTAGAACCAGTTCTTCGTTTGGGTATGTTCCATAACTGGGACTCCCTGAGGCAAGGGCCAGATCTTTTTAGGCCAGGCACAGAGTTGGTGTTCAGTGTTGATTGAGTAAAACGAGTTAATGAATGTATAAAGGGGGGTTAACAGATCAGGGATGACAAACACCTGATGAGCATGCCATCCACCCCAAAATCTTGTGGCTTAGCTAACACTGCTAGCCATAGGTGGCCTCAAACACTCTGAAATAGCTCTTCAGGCATCACTACCACTGTCATTCCTGGGCCGACCCCTTAGGGCTTTTCCAATGCTGACCCCTCTGGCCTGGAACTGTCCTCTTTTTCCAAGGAAAGGCTGAGCAGTTTGCCTGTGCATGTGGTCAGAATTGCTGGGTTACTTGGCCACAAGCTCCTGGCAGTTAAGTGGGGCCAGAGAAGAGGCCTCAGGCAAGAGGAGTGTGGCTGGTTCCAGGCAGTGCTTTTCTCCCCTGGACAAACAGCTCTGAACCTTCCCAGCACTCAGAGACCAGGCTACCATGACCAATACACAGTACCTTTGTCTCCAAATGCTCAAGGCAGCAAGTATTTAAACCTAATAAAGCTCCTGGGGGGCTGGGGTGAGTATCTGCTCTGCCACTCTGCAGAGAGCGCAGTCCTACCTTTCTGCTTGGTCTCAGAATGGAATTATCCTTCAATCTGATCATGCCCCATCCTTTGCTTAAAGTGGCTCTCTGTTACCCTCAGGATAGAGTTCAAGCTCAAAATGGCATCCAAGTCCTTTATGAATCTGATTCTCTCCAGACTCAGCTCCAGTCCCCTCTCCTCATATACCCTCTCCTTCAGGCATACCTCACTGTGTCCTTGCTATGTCATGCTGTTTCATGCCTCCACACCTTTGCATATGCTGTTCCAGGAACCTACCCCACTTCCCCAAACTAACATTTCTGTAATCCTTCCATGCTATGTCCTCAGGAAGACTTCCTTGCCCCCTTCTTCATTTGGGAGCTTCTCTCCCTCCCTTGGGTTTCCACGACACCCTGAGTTTACCCCTGTTACAGCATTTTGTGTACTGAGCTGTCTGTCAGTCTTCCCACTAGACAGAGCTCCTCGAGGGCAGGGAACACGTTTGTTCTATTCATCTCTGGTTGTGCCTGGCAGCCAGGAAGAACTTATAAAATGAAATAAGATTCAAAAGCCCAACTCCCACCCCCCAAAAAAAGAAAAAATCCCAAGTTGCCTCTCATATGGCAAACCAAACACTTTATTATCTTCCTTCCTCCAACAAGCCCTCTTCCATTTGCAGTGATCCCAAACCTCCTGATCACCCAGGACCAGAACCTAGGAGTCCCCTTTCCCTTTTCCCCTTTCCCTCATCAGTGTCTCTCGAACTTCCCTCCTCTCTGTTGCCAAAAGTCACTGTCTAAGTTCAAACCCTCTTGCTGGGCTGGCCTCCCAGCCTTCAGACCACTACCTGGCTGGCTCTCCTGAGGAATAGTTCTGAGCTCCTCCCTTTTTCTCTCAAAAAGTGACATTCAAGGCCTTTGCACTGCTCTCCACATGTCTCAGGCTTCAGCCAAACCTGGCTGTCCTCTGTGTCCCTGGATAACCTCAACTTCCTTCCTCTGTGCCAGAAGCCTTCTAAATACCCAACTAAGAATGACTGTTCCCTCCCCTCCCAGGTCACTTAATGTCTCTTCATTGGTACTTCTTACTTCCTACTGGAAATTGGTGACCTATGTGTAGCCTTCTTCTCCCCCTTCCTGGAACTGTGGGCTCTTTGAGGGTGGAATCCCTTTTAAATTCAGTTCTTTATACCTGTGGTGCCTCCATATAGTATGTGCCCAATAAGTGCAGGTCAGATGAATGCTATTGAGGTATGTGACCATTTTCTGGCTTCCTTATGGAGAGCAAATGAAAGTGCCTGACAGCGATAGAGAACAGGGATGAGTCCTCCACGTCACTTCTCTGCTCAGCACTGAGCCCCCTCCCTTGGGGCCACTCACCAATACATACAGGCTCCTGGGAGTCCCAGAAGGGTTGAGTAGCATTGAGACAAGTAAGGAGACTGGCACCCTTCAGCTGGTAGCCAGTGGCACAGTGGAAGCGGGCACTGCCTCCTGGATGGAGGCTGGTGACAGTCACATCTCCATAAGCTGGACGTTGGGGAAAGTAGCAGCTCAGGAGATAGGCTGCAAAGAGAGAACGGGTAATATCGTATGTGTGTATGTGCGTGTGAGGGGGAGCTGAGCCATTGCCAGGGGAAAAAAGTCCTGCCCAGTCTGCCCCAGACTACCTGGAGGTGTCACTTGGGGCCAGAGGAAGCATTGGGAGTTACAAAAAAAGACTTCAGTCCCCTCCCTAGAAGGTGCCAATATTTCCAGCAGCCTGGACTTTTTAGTCGAGCAAGCACAGATCTGGGAGTTAGGAAGCTTGGGTTCTGGTCCAAGCTTTGTGACACTTAGGCAGGTTACTTAACCTTTTTTGTGTCTGTTACCTTGTTTGTTCAATGAGGTTTAAAATGCCAGCCCATCTACAGGGTTATTGTGAGAATAAATGGAATAGTATTTTCTTCAGCTTGGTGTTCCTGCCGCCCAGCTGATAATATATCTTCAAGAGATATTCATTAAATGGTTTGCAGACATAAAAGCACTTGAATAGTGAAAAGCTTATATATAAGATATAAAGTGTGGATATTATTTTTCCTGTAATAGGCGGCAAGTATGAATTGCAGCAGGAAAGGTTCTCCCAGTAGTCACTGAGAAATTCTAAAAAGCTTCATGGCAATGGCTATGGACTTCTTTTAAAAACAGGATGGGGGCGAGGGGTGGGGAGGGAAAGCGGGGAGGGAGGGCATGCCTTTATGGGAGTTGGGGGAGGGACAAGTTGCCCTGGGAAACCTGGTAGCTTTTGGAATTGTCATACCAAGTATGACCAAATGGTGGCAGCAAATCCCACAAAACAACCTGACAAATCCAGACCTGGAGCCAAGCTGGGGTGGTAGCTAAAAATGGGGATTTTGGCTTGGGTCTGAGAGAGGGCGAAGAAGGCCTAGAGGGGTCAAGGAGAAAGGCTGAGAGAAGGCTTGGGATACAGGCCCTGTCAACCCTTCGGGAGGTAGGAGGGATGGGGACCATCTAGACTGAGGAACTTGGGTCTTGGGGTGGGGGGGGTCCACCCTCATTGATGGCACCAGGTAGATGGGAAGAAAGTCCAGGCAGAGAATCTACTAGCCTCTATGTACCTTTGTGTGAACAGAAAAAGGGCAAATCAGGGTCCAGAAATGAGTTTTGTGACTTTTAGTTTTGTGACTTTCACCTGTTCTGGCCTTAGTTACTGTGTCTGTGAAAGAGGGAGGATGATTCCTACTCTTCCATCTCTCACAATGTCCTTGAGAGATGGCCAATGAGTGGCCAATTATGGTTGGCAGGAAGTACAGGGCTGTGCTTGGCAAGTGGGCTCTGGGGTCAGTCTGCCTGGGTTTGAATATAGGTCCCCTACCTACTTTGCCACCTTGGGCAAGTTACCTAATTTCTCTGTGCCTCAGTTTCCTTGTTTTCTACCCGCTTAGAGTATTGCATCCAATGTTATAGAGGTTAAGTGAGCAGACATAGGTCCAGTGCCTGTCTGAGAACAAGTACCTAACACACTGGCCTGCTGTTACCATTTGTAATCCTGATCAATGATAGCACCTCACATCTATACTCATCTTATGGCTTCTACTTGATGTCTACAATAAGCTTGGGATGATGGAAGCCAAAGTGGGGTTTATTAACCCATTTTCAGATGAGGAAACCTGAGGTTCAGAGAGACTGTGTGCCCTCAGTCACACAGCAAGTAAGTGGTAGAGCTGGAACTTGAAGCTCCTGGCTCTAGAACCCACCTGATTTCCATCCCAGTTGAAGTAGAGACCTGGGTTCAAGGGTCAGAGAAATCTGAGAGAAGCAGACACGGCTGCCCTGGGTGGTTGTTCAGAGTGGTTACTCACAATGACGTGGGGAGAGATCCCAGGATGGGATGGGGAAAAGGATGTGGGGCACTGTACCCAGAATGGAGAGGGTTGAGGGGCTCAGAGAGGTCTAGACCATGAGCCAGACTTCAGGATCAACCCTTGCATTTACATCTCACCCTTGAGTTCTTATCACAACTCTGGGAAGGGAGGATCCTGCATTTTACAGATATGGAAACTGGGCCAGATGAGGTGAGGGTAGGGGACTGGGGTCAGATGATGAAACCCCCGGACTCCATAGTGGGTAAAGTGCCACTTCCCAGGATGAGCTTCTTCCTGTTGCCATGGCGACCATTCATGGGGAGCCTGCAATCACTGCAATCTGCTGAGTTATTTTCTCACTGGTGTCTGTTTCTGGGGCCAAGTCCAGTGTCAGGAATGCTCAAGATGGAGGAGGGGGATGCCTATCAGTACCTTTTGCTTCCCCACCTTGCTGAGGCTGTGGGAGGGAAGTTGGAACTTGGTCCTGCAGTGAAGCCCTCAAGGGGGCCCATCCTTGTGACCTCAGCTTGGACAGTTCCAGCATGGGTGTGGGTACTAGGCCCCTCCCCACCTCTTCTGGTACCCTTTTTCTCCAGCCCACAAAGCTGCACATGTGAGCACATGCTCCTCCTGTTCCCATCTCTGGGATCAGGGCTAATTACAGCCTATAATTAGGGGAATTACACTCATTAAGGAAAAAGCTGATCATTGACAAAAACTGGGTGAGGAGAGAGGGCTTTTAGGAGCCTACAAGGAGGCAGCACTGGGCGAGCCCTCCCAACCCTTCCTTGGAGTCTGCTCCCTCTTGCTGGGCCTCTAACTTGCTACCGTTCAGCCACCTTTGGCCTGACAGAGAGGAGGTCCAGAGTTTTGTGCAAAAGAATTTGCAGCAAGAGTGGTTACCATGGTGTGAAATAATGCCCACTGCTAGGGAGGATTGATGAGACATTAGGGAGGGTAGCTGGGCTACCTACATGCTCTCACCTCAGCTGGCCCTTTGCCTCTGCCAACCCCCAGTATGGTCCCTGCCCAGTGCCAGGCTCCTGGCTGCCACACAAGACTACTCCCCCAGTTTGGGTGGGGAGGCTGGGATGAGGTGAGTGCTCCTTAAGTGAGGTTTCTAAGTATCCCAATCTCCAGAGTGACTGCCCTTCAGCCCAGTTGTGGCTCCCTGCAGGGCTGCACAAGTGGTCCATGACAATGCAAGACAATCCAGTGATTGTTCACGCCAATTATTCCCCTATTAGCATCCCCCAGTCTGAACTGGTTAACCTATGCAAAGGATCAAGCTGACTTTGTGCCCAGGGAGGGAGGTGGGCAAGAGGGATGCTGATGAGAGAGCAGCAGAGCCCCAACCCCCTTTTCCTCCCTTCTCCATCCTGCCTGCTGGGTAATATGTTTCCTCAATGGAGCATGTGCTAAGCACTTGGTCCTAACCGTGACTTTGTAGGGTAGGTGGTTTTGTCTCATCTTACAGCAGAGGAAAAGGAGGACCAGAAAGGTCAAATGACCTGCCCAAGGTCAATAGCCACTGAAAAGAAGATTCAAACACATATCTGCCCATCTCTCAAGTCTGTGATTGTTCCATTACATTTTCCACCCTATACCTGAGGTATTCTGAGCTGATGGGGGTAGGGCCAGGTCCAGGATGGGCAAGGCAGTTCAGGAAGGCAAGGCTATCACTTAAAGACCTCCAGATGGTCATTGTCAAGCCCCTTTGACCTTGACCCCCTTGCATTTCGGGAGAGGGCTTCTACTGCTATTGCCTGTTTGTGTCTGCTTCCTTCTCAGATTTTCAAGTCGTTGGGGGTAAGTACCTTGGCTGGTTCATCTTGATATTACCAGTGTCCTGGCAAAACCTGGAAAAGAGTAGGAGCCTAGGAAAGTTTACTGAATGAATGAGTGAGTGACAGTGGGCACACCTGGGGGTTACCTGATCTTGAGTCAAAACCAGCTCTTTGCAGGGTGGTGGGTGGAAGAGGGAAGGTCCTGGAGTTGTCAGATGAATGATACTTACTTCCAGTTGTACAGAGCTTCGCTGGGCACCTGTACTGTGTGTTACTAGCCCCTCTCTGTTTCCCCAGGCTGTAATAGCATCAGAGACCCCTCAGGAGGGCAACCAGTCTGGGCAGGTTTCTCCCTCAGCTGCCCAAGCCTTACCTTGGTAGTGGAAATGGAAGGTGCCAGGCCCAGCAGGTGGCGGGAGGCTCTGGAACTTCAGGGCTGCTTGGTGGGTGGGGCTGCGGATGACTTGGCCCCGCAGCAGGAAAGACTGGTTGGCCAGAGGTAGTGGGTCAGGTGCCCCCAGGCCCTCCACAGTCATGGTCTCCCCCTCCCGGAGGCTGATATTCCAGACCTGCCAGTGGAGTAGGGAGAGCAAAGCGTAGCAGTCAGACTTCTTCCTGCTGCCTGAGCCCTGCTGCCTTCAGGATCCTGCCCCTGGACATAGACACGGCCAATTCTCAGTGCCCCCTGGGCATTGGAGCCCCCAGGCCCTGAGCTAAGCACTTCAGTGCAGGAGGAGTTCATCTTACCTTCTCAGTAATTCTGAGAGATGGGACCTGAGGTTCAGAGATATTAAGTGAATTATCCAAGGTCACACAGAGATTATTAACAGAACTGGGATTTGTAAGCACATCTTTCTGTCTCCAAAGCTTTTCAAGGACACCAGCTGCTTCCTTTCCTGTCCTTTCCCCTCCCTGGGCTCAGTTTTCTCATCTGTAAAGTAGGGGTGGGGTAGGTGTGTTGAGCTAGATCGTGTCTGAGGGCCTTGCCAGCAACGTGAGGTTTTAAGCATCAGACCCATGTGCCCAGCTTCCCCTGGACATCCCTTGTTGGATGCTTCACAGGCTCCTCCCACCCAGCCTGCCTCATACTGAGCCACTCTCTTTCCCCAAGCAACAGCTCCCCTGGCTCCCATCTCAGGGAATGATCTTACTATCTAGCTGGGTACCCAAATCAGAAACTGGCATCTTGTCTCCTCCCTCATGCCCCATATCCAATCAGTCATTCAGTCCTGTCAATTGGACCTCGAATCTGTTCACCACTTTTCATTCCCCTTGCCACTTCCCAGCTTATCACTGTTATTGCTCACCTAGATCACTGCAGCACCTTGACGGCCTCCCTGCCTGTAGGGCTTAACCCACTCCTTCCACATGAATATTTTCTGGACAGCAGCCAATTAATAGTCCCAGACCTGTTGCTGATCATGGTGCTTCCTTGTTTAAATCCTCCAGTGGCCCTTCACTGAGTCCATGAAGCCCGCAGTATTTATCCAAACTCCTTGCTTGGCCCTCACCTGCCCAACTTGGCCCCTGCTAACTGCTTAGTTTGGCCTTATACCATTCCCCTCCACACATCAGCCATCATTCTATTCTCTCTTTTCTCTGGGTCCCTTTCTCTGATCCTTTCCTCCAGCTCTCACAGGCCCTTCTGCCACCTCCCTGATCTTCTGGCCCTAAATCGCAGGCACATCCTTCTGGGCTCCAAGCCTCTATGTGGTCATATAAGAATTGGACAAGGACAGACTCTGTCCAGAGGAGAAGTGGCAGTGTGGCTTGGTAGGAGAAGCACTGGATTGGGAGCCCAGAGACCTGGGACCTCATCCTAACCCTGTGATGTTGGACAACTATGCTATTTGAGCTTTAGTTTTCTCATTTTATAAAATGGCCTAGTGTAGATCTTTGCTACTCAAAATGTGGTTCCTGGACTAGCAGCATTCAGGATCACCTGGGAGCTTGTAAGAAATACAGAATCTCAGACCCCACCTCAGATCTTTTAAATTGTACTCTGCATTTTAAGAAGATCCCTGGGCAATTCAAAATCACTGATCTACACTGTCTCCAAGATCTCTACCACGTTGCTCTGAGGCAGAGCCTCAGTTAACCCTTGAGGGTTAACCCTCGGGGGTTAACTATCTGGGCTGGTTAAGTAGTATCAAGTGTGTCACCAAATCATTTCCAATCTCATCTCCCAAATATTCCAGATTGTTCCTCCTCTCTGTCCCTTTGTTGCTGTCTTGGCTCTGATAACCTCCTGCCCCTTGTTTCTCACCTGAGAATGGCCTTCTAACCATTTGTCTCAATCCTCCCATTCCCAACTCATCTCCAGGTCCTGAATTGCCTCAGATCAGATCATGTCTCTCTTCTACCCAAAACCTGCTGGTGACTGCAGATTGCCCAGAGAACAAGGCCCCAAATTCCCAGCTCACAGTTGGCTTTGCCAGACTCATTTACCTGCACTGAAGCCACAGGCTACCCCTCACTCTATCCCTTTGGGCATTTGCATATGGGACTCTGCACAGAGGATGCTTTCCATTCTTCCTCTCCAGGTCAAGCTGGTCATCCTTTGAGACCACCATCCTCCATCTCCCAGGCTGGGCCAGTCAGTCCCTCTGCTTCAGGCTTTCCCCACTAGTCCTCTTCTCATCTCTCTATTAAAGCCCAGGGTAGCATTTGTGCTGCGACACCCTCTACACTGTCCAGTCTCAGTAAAGATGTGTGGGGAGAGTGGATGTGTGGGCCAATGGAGGCACATTCCTCACCAGATTCCTATGAGCTGAGAAGCACGGAAGATACTGAGCACAGCCAGGTCCAAGGAGATAGTTGCTATCCCTCAGACTGTGGGCACTGAAAATAGATGTGCCCTGAGGACTCCAGAGGGGACAGGTGGGCAGAGAAGGGTCCCCACCCCTGCCTTGGAGGAAAGACCTGGTGGGTCTTTGGGGCTGAAGAGAAGGCTCAAGGCAGGGTGCTAGGGGCAGAAGTGCCTCCTCTCTGTGAGGAGCTCCACACCCAGGCACGTTTGGGTGGAGGCTGCCTGACCATCTGCTGGGGACATTCCTCAGGGAATTCCCGCAGCAGGAGGAGGCTGGGTGAGGTCCCTTCAAACTTGGAGATTCTATGATTCTAGAGTTGGGAAAACAAGACTCACACACGTGGAGTCTGTAATTATCGAGAGATGCCAGGCAGCATATAATTCCCCCTTAAGTGGCATTGAATGCGTGCAGCAGGAATACTCGAGGGGAGAGCAGAAGGCTTGGAGGCTCAGGGGAAGTGCATGGAGCAGGTGGGTCTCAAACTGCCTTGAAGAGGGGAATGCTGGGAGGAGGAGGAGGAGGAAGAAGGGAGGGACATTCATTGCTTGGAAATTACTATGAAAGCAAAGGCAGAGAAGTAGAAATCAATTTAGTATTTCCTTCCTAGTTCCCCATATACCTCTAGCTTGACCTCTTCTAGCTTCCTGCTCCTGGTCTTGCTGCTCTGCTGGGATCAGAGGGCGCAACAGCAGCAGCACAACAGCAGCAATAACAGCAGTTGCCATTCATCGAGCACCTCCAATGTGTCAAGCCTTGTACTAGGTGCTTTACATATCTTATTTCATTCTCAGCACAGTTCTGTAAGGTAGGTGGTGAAATCCCCATAAGCAAACAGAAGCTAAGGAACTTGTAAAAGGTCACACAGGTGTTAAGAAGCAGAGTCTTGCCTTGCTGGAGGCAAAGACAGCTTTCTTTTCTCCCAACCTCATGGGGGTGTCACCTGAAGAAATAGACTTCTAGACATCTTTATTTCCAGGTGCCAGGCCCTCCAGGTTTAGCAAGGAGGTGGATCTTGGCCTGGCCTGGTTTTCTCAAGATTTTTTGGGATTTGAGTTCCCACCAGCCATCCTTCCTCCTAGCAGTCTGTAGAGCTGGAAAAACTGGGAGCTGAGACCTCTGGCCCCCTCTGGTCTCAGGGAGGCATGACCCCCTCAAGCTGGCCTGGCTCCCAGCCCAGCCCAGTGGTGAGGGTTGGGATGAGGGTGTGGAATGTAGTGGTTCCCATCCAGAAGGCTCCCTATTCTCAGCCAGAGGCTGTCTATGCAGCTCTGGTGCCTTGCGTTTTAAGCACACATTTGTGGGCATGCTGCAGTGGCTGGGATGTAATTTGTCACTTGTTCGAGGATCAGGCTGATGGGCCAGACAGGGCTGGGTGTTGGACAGGGAGGGTGATGAAGTCTTGATGCAATTTGCAGGCATCTGGGAGACAGATTGAAATGTCAGCTGTGCTCATGAGGGCTGTCTTCCCATACCCCTAGCCAGTGACAGGAGGGGACCTGGGGGCCAGGCAGGGGGAAGACAGAAGCAGAGAGAGCAGAGGACAATTCCCACAGGATCTTGGGCTGTCTAACACTGCCCTGCTTCTAGCAGACCATGGGGTCAGTTCAAGGAAGAAATATAGCCACTTTGATGGAGCTGGCCTCTTCCTGAATGGGAGGTAGGAAGGATTCAGGTTGCTTTCTGCTAACCCCCGGATCATCAGCCTCATCTGACCTGTCTGTCTCCAAGGAAGCTGTCAGTCAGGACTTCAGCATATGCCCTAATGGTGTGACCTGTAGGCGAGATAGTGCCACAGCTTTTGCACACATTTGCACTAGTACAACGCTGCATGCGCAAATGAGCTCAAGGATGACTCTTGTATGTGATCCCCACCCCCAGCACCTGAGTGCCCACTGCAGATGCTTGCCACAGCTGCACCAGACTCTTCTGGTCATCACCCTCCATAAGTATACCATGACATAGACCCACTTGTGTGCACACAGCCCCCTCAAACATATGTCCTTCATGTGCTTACCCTCACATGTGCTCTCTCATGCCAACAGTAGGATAATCGCAATTTTTTCTATAAGGCTATTTACAGTTTTCCAAGCTCTTTTACACCCATTATCCTCTCAGATCTCAGAAAACCTCAATAAGGGAGGCAGAGCAAGCTGGGTTTACCTCTACTTTATAGATAAGGGAACCTCTGTAATCAGAGAAGTTGAGAGATCCTCTTTGGTCACACAGTGAGTCCGAGGCAAAGCCAGAACTCCTGATTCACGGTCCAGTGCTCTGTCTTCATGCACAGCATCCCAGTTGCCTCCCCAGAAATGGGTGAATTCCAGGTAGGTGTCCTACAGGATCAGGCAGGGCTGGCTAAGAAAGGAGGTCTGGGGCAGAGTCCAGAGAGGCATCTGTCCCTGCCTGGAATTCCCTCTGGATTTGCTCTGTGCCATACCCAAGCCAATCTCCTGGACCAGAGGAAGGACAGGGGCTCTTGAGTCCTGAGATCCTTGGGTAGGCCACATGGCCTCTCTGAGCCCCAGTGCCTATGAAATGGGGATAATATACCTAGCTCATGGGATTGTAAGGATTAAGTGAGGTCCTGCCTGTAGGGGCTCAGCACAGAGGAGCACATCATTAGCAGTCCTCTTCCCCTTTCTGAGCATTTGCCATGGTGATAGCTGGCTGTGGGCCCGCCTCACCCTCAGGTCTGCCAGGGCTCTGCCTGGGAGCCACCCTTTCCCTGGCCCAGGCTCTGCAGCTACCAGGAAGCAGGAAGCAGGGCCAAGGGCCTGAGGTTCCACTGCTCAGTTCGGCCTATGACAAAGCTTCCTGAACCCAGAGAAGGAGCCACACTCAAGAGGAGAGGGGATGGGCCTTGTGCATCATCTGGTTCAATCTCCTTTTACAGAGAGGGAAACTGAGACCCAGAGAAAGCCAGGGCTTAGGTCAGTCACTGAGATGTGGGCTGCAAGTCCCAGTCCTACATGACAGTTCCTGTGCCCTCTGAACTGGCACTCGTCCATAAAACCTTATGGGGTAAGGTCTATTTTAGGGATGGGGAGAAGGGCCTAAATTCATGGGGCAGACTTGCCTGCACCCCTGTCACTCCCCCCAGATGGGCCTTCCCGGGGCCAGGAAATAGGAAGTTGCTCAGAAATCCCACCCTACCCCCCCCGCCCCCCGTGTCCACTTCAGGCGTGGGCCTGATGTGGCTTAGAAGGGCAGGGTGTTCTGGCTATCAAACTGACAGCTGGCCTAGCATAGGAGAGATGTGTGCCAATGGGGCCACCTCGGGCACAAGGGCAGAGACTATGGGCAGCTGTGCCCAGGCTCCAGATGGTACAGAGAGCAGCTGAGCCAAGAAGGAGGCTGGCAGCAGGAAGGCCCTTGGAATGCCAAGTGCAGTAAGAGGCAGGCACTGGGGCCAGAAAGGCCTGGAACCCTCAGGGGGAGACTGGCTGCCTGGGGTGGGCATGGGACCCACATGGGTTATGGGGCATATGCCCACCCATCCTGAAGGGGCCTCTCAAGAAAGCTATCCCAGCGCCTGACCGCTGGCTGAAGCAGGCAAGGCTTCTCTGATTATGGAGGGCTTTACCTGGCCTCCTCCCTGAGAGTGGCTCAGACCCTCAGCCTCAGAGGGCACCAAAGCTGTAGCACCATGCAGGGAGGTGGAGGCAGGAGATGAAACAGGTTATGAGGGGCTGTGGTCCACAACATGGAGAACTAGGCTTTTAGTGATTCTGGTACCTCTGAGGCTGCTCCTTGAAAGGAGGGAATTGAGAGGGTCTTGCCCAGGGCCCCAGATGTTAGGCAAGGGCTGTACTCACATGACGGGCTCAGCATGGTGTCTGACTGACCACTCAGGGGTGTGATTTGTGGGTCCTTAAAACAACCTTCTCCTCCGTGGCTCCTCCCATCCCCTTTGCCCAAACTCCATCCCACCTACCTACCCTGAGTGATCCAGGTGAATTCAGGGAGGGGAAGGCAGGGGTTTATCCATGATGGGAAGAAGCCACAGGCAGTCCCCTCTCTGCAAGACTGAGGAGCTGTGGGCAGCATTCTAGGCCTTCCACCCCACCCCCAGTACCCAGCATGGCCCAGCTCAACTGCCAGCCTGGGCAGGATTATAATTCAGAAGCCCTTACCTTCATCCCCTACTCCTATGCAACAAAAAGACCTTTCTAAAACAGCCAGGGCAGGTTTCAAGAGCCAGGCCTGCCACACCTGTTGCTTCCCAGGCCTGGCTGCTCATCCTACAGGCCTCAGAGCAGGTGTCATGAATTCCAGGAAGCCTTCCTTGACCCCACACGCTTGGTTGGGAGTGCCCATTCAGGAATACCCACAGCCCATGTGCTTCCCATCCCCATCCCCATCCCCGCCTGCACTGAGCATTCTATGGTCATCGTTTATGATTTCTGTCCCCCTCAATAACCGTGAAGGTCTGGGTGCCCAGTGCCCAGCCCAGAGTCTGGCTCATTGTACTTAGGTTTGCCAACAAATCCCTTCATCAAAAACCATTAGTTAATGATTAACTGAGTAACCTTAGGCAATTCCTTCTCCTTGCCTTGGACTAAGTTTTTCTAACTATCCAGTGGGTACTGGTCTGCAGTGTCAGTAGTTCTTTAGGTCCCAAGTGGCCTGCATGGTTGGCCAGTGGTCTTGGGTAGTTGTGGAAGTTGCAGAAAGTGGCCCTGGAAGGAGAAGAACCTTAAATCCTTCTTCAATCCTGGTTGATTCTGTCTTTTGCTCCTCCCCCAAATCGGGAGCTGGTCCAGCTCTTGCCACCCTGTTCCCCCACCACCTTATGGCCTCAGACTATATCTCATGCCATTAGGGCTGACAGGGTCCCCAAGGACTCTGCCCCCATGGTGCCAAGGTAGAGGGTGGGGCCAGTATCTGCCACGTTTCCTGACAGCAATTCAGGGCTGTGGCAGGTCTTCGTCTCAAGGTTGCCTGGTAACGGCTTTTGCATTATGATGAAAAAAATGTGGCAGCACCAGAGAGCAGACACAGGGCTTTTGTGAGGGAGTGGGCATCCAGGATGGGGCTTGTGCCTAGGCCAGGGCAGGAGCAGGCAGTGCCATCATCTTGCCCCATTGTGGTGGGTAGCGGAACTGGGCCCAGCTTGGCCCCATGGGCTTCAGTGGGGGTGGTAGTCTTGGGGGGCAGATGGGGCCAGCCCAGGCCTGCAGGGGGGCACCCAGCCTGGCATCTGCCCCCTCCCACCCCCTTCCCCACACCTGCAGCTGGTGCCTTCCACCCGGTGAGCCACAGCCGGTGCCACCTCTCATTAGGTGATGATTTTACATTAATTACCTTAATTAAGCAGCGCTGAGTGCTAATGGCTTGTGGGGGTGGGCAGTGGCTGTTCCTAATTACCCTCCCAGTCAGCCTAGAGTGAGGGGGCAGAGGGCTTGGCTGAGTAAAGCAACCAGTTGCAGAAAGAAGTGGGGGCGCCCAGCATGGATAAAAGAGGGCCTCTCCCCCACAGCACCTGGCTCAGAGATCTGAACTTGATACCCCAGAGGGGTGGGCTAGAGGCACTGCCCCAGCTCAGGTGTAGCTGGCTCCAGGCCCATATTCAGGGGTTTGTGGGAGTTGGGATGGGTGGGCAGCAGGCCGGGAGGGCAGCACTACCCTGTTCCACACACTCCTCCTCTGCCGCCTTCCCTATGGCTCCTCCGTCCCCTGCCTGATTCCCTCAGCTGAGCTGAATGCCCCTCCCCCCAACCCCAGTGAGTCTCCAAGATCTAGGTCAAATGTCACTTCAATCCTTCCTCCCTCCACTCCTTTCATTCAATCAGTCCAGGGAGTACCCATTCTGGGCCTCATATTACAAGGCAACCTTCAAGAAGCTCATAGTCTGGGCTGGTCCGTGGCTTACTCGGGAGAGTGTGGTGCTGATAACACCACGTCAAGGGTTAAGATCCCCTTACCGCTCATCTTTAAAAAAAAAAAAAAAAGCTCACAGTCTAGCTGGGGAGATGGACAGCTATAAACAGACTGATAGAAGGCAAAGTGATAAGAGCTAAGATGGGAGATGCCCCAGGCTTTGGGGATCAGGAGAGAATTCCCAAAGAAAGTGATACCAAGGTTTGAGTCCAAAGGGAGCGAGTAGCGGGACATCTTTTCCAGGAGGAGGGACCAGTATGTGCAGTTGGGACTTGTGAGGAAAGAAGGCTCGGCCCATCAGTTAGCTGCAAGCTGCACAGTGCAAAGGGAAGAAGTGGCTAGAGACTTGAAGGGACTGGCCTTGGTTCAGAGACCCTGGGAAAGCGTGAGGGCCAGGAAGTATCTCACTGGAGGAAAATGGCTGCAGTGTATGTGGGGGAGGATAGTAGGGAGCAAACGTGGTGGGACGACCAGTGAGGTGGCCATTGCATCAACCAGGGGAGGGCTGATGGGGGAGGGGCCACATGATGGTTGTGGGGCTGGAGGGAGAGAAGCAGGCAGATTTGAGAGTTTAGGGGAGTGTCGTGGTTACAGAACTTGGGGATGAGTTGATGGGACGGGGAGAAGAGGGAGAGGGAAGGGCCAACGTGACTCCACATTGCACAGCTCCAGGGATGCCATCCACATTGTACTGTGGTGTCCCTGCTCCAGGTTTCCAACCTGGACAAGTGTAGGGTGGCAAGTAGATTTGGGGGGACAAAAGGAAGATTTGGGTTTGTGGAGGTTCAGGGACATCTGTGAGGATCTTCAGGCTCAGACTTTGGGATTAAGAGAGTCTTAATCCCAAGGGAGGGATGAAATGGCCCAGGGAGGCTGGGGGCAGAAGGCTGGGGCTGTACCCACCATCTGGTCACCTCTCTGATGATGCAGTCATATCTGTTTTCCCCACCTCTGCATCCCAGGAGCCAGCACAGGGCCTGGCCCAGAGGATTGCTCAGGGAGTATTTGTCGAAGGAATGAATTAGTGAATAAATGAGCTTTCATGGCTCTCTTAGGCCCAACCAGGCAGCCCTGTGTTCTCTCTGCTCAGCCACATAGATTCAGATGCAGAGTTCACACTCATCCAGTCTCCTGTCCATCCAAGGCTAGAACCCCCTCCTCAGGCTCTCCTGAGCCCCTGATCAAACCCCTGGGGGAAGAGGGTGGGTGCACCTGCCCCTCCCATAGCCCCTCTTGGCCAAGGGCATTGCTGAATGAGAGCAGTAGTCCTCTCCACTCCCTGGTGCATAGGACATAATCCAACCATGTTTCAGCCCATCTCCCAATCCTCCAACTGAGGCCCCTAAGAATCCTCCCCTCGCCTCATAGCAGGTGCCTTTCTGGGGAAAGATAATGCGCTAGCCCCAGCTTTGCCCTTGCTGGATCCAGGTCACTCACCTTGATTTCCACACCATAGCCAGGGTAGACGGAGATGTAGTAGAAACAATCCAGGCCGACATCAGGGGGTAAGCTGGAGGCTGTGGGGGAGTCCAGAGAGCCCTCTGGGCCTGAGAAATTCCAGCTACAAGAGCCTGGGAGGCAGGAGGAAACACATGGCTAAGCCAGTTTTGGTGAAGTGGGTCCAACAAAGGCTGGACTCTGTGTGTGTGTGTGTGTGTGTGTGTGTGTGTGTGTGTGTGTGTGTGTGTGCAGTGAAGCCCATCTCTTGGGACATCTATTCCCCTGTTGAAAGAAGGCAACTACCTTTTATTGAGTACCTGCTATGTGCAGTCTTATCTGAGTTCTCACAATGGCCAATGATAAAGGTTTTCTTAATGTTATTTTATAGATGAGGCTCAGAGAGGTTAAATAAAACTCCTAGGGTCATGTATAGTTGGAAGAATCAGGATTTGAACTTGAGTCTATCATTCCAATTCATATGCCCTCTGCAGGCTGGCACCTGGTGCCAAAAGGCAGGGCAGGCTGGCACAGTGTCAGAGACAGAAGCATTTAGGGGCCCCACAGCTTCCCCCATCCCCGTCTGTGGCTCTGCAAACCAGCAGGTAGCTGACCTGGTGGCTGGACTGTGGTGATAGTGGTGGTGATGATGGTGGTGGTGGTGGTAGTCTCCTCGTCATCCCCTGAAGCTGTGGAGGTGGCAATGGTCCCCTCGATTCCGAGCCCTGTGGTCTGGGACATGACCTCTGGAGCCCATGGCCTGCCCATGTCTCCAGGACCTTCTTGGGTTGGAGTCCATGCTCTGCTGGGGGGTGTAGTACTGGGCCTGTCCCCTGGGCCTAGGGTGGGCACTGCCATGCTGGGTCCTGGAGGTAGGGGAGCTGCAATACGAAGCACAGGGGGTTCTGACTCCAGGCTCCAGGGTCCCTCCCTGGACTGGGGCTGAGTGGGTGCTGCAGCCATGGCCGGAGTGGGGCTGGTAAAGACAGGGCGGCTGTCTTGGTTGACCAGGCGGGGAAGGGGACTTGGGGTGAAGGGTGTAGGTGGGTCAGGCTGGAAGGGCAGTGCTGGCCTCAGTTCCTTCTCCCCCATCTCCAGCCCCTCTTGTAGGAAGTCCTCGAGCAGTGGGTGATGGTTTAGCAGTTTCAGCGTGGGGGCTGTTGTGACGAAGTGGACACCTCGTTCTGGCTGCTCAGGTGTGGGGGCCGCTGTCAGCTCCCCATCCGTCTCCTCCATGCCTGGGGCTTGCCCTTCCCCCATGGTTGGGGCCTCTGAGGAGAGTCCTGAAATAATAATGGAGGATCAGAGTCTCTTCCCCTTGTGCCACAGTGAGCAGCATCACGCCCAGCCCAGGCATAGGAGGTCCATCTCTCTTGTGACAGAGCGCCTTGGGGAGTGTGCTCACTGTTGAGAAGCACAGAGCTGTAGAATTTTGGAGCTGGAAGTGAGATGACATCACAAGGATGGCATATGAGGATCCTTTCTCATCCAGCACCAGACATTGCTAATTGATCATTGCACTATTTCCTGCTGTTTTCAGATTCAGCTTCAGAATCCTTCTCGACACAGCACTCCAGGCAGCCATGCCTGATATCTCAGACTGATATAACAAATATTTGCCATTCCTAATGTAGCTCAAAGGCCTTATTTTACTAATGAGGAAATAAGCCAGAGAAAGGAAATGACTTGCTAAAAGCCACATGACCAGTTGAAGGGCTGAGATGAGAACCTTAGCAAGTATACTGTCCCCCACCACGTAGACTTTTCTGTCTGAGGTTACGGGGCATGAAGGTTCATTTCTTGTTCTCAGTGAACCTGCTGGTCATTAGTCTCAGGAAATGCTTCACATATTTTGGATTTTATTTTATTTTATTATTTTATTTTTTTCCTATATAAAGATGACTGGTATGGGGATCACAACCCTTGGCTTGGTGTTGTCAGCACCATGCTCACCCAGTGAGCCAACCGGCCATCCCTATATGGGATCCAAACCCGTGGCCCTGGTGTTATCAGCACCGCACTCTACCGAGTGAGCCACGGGCTGACCCCTGGGATTTTATTTTAGATTTCCTCATGGGTGCATGACTTTTTTTCCCCTTTGACCCAATAGGGAAGGAGTAGCATGACTTCTTTATTAGGGTCCCATGAGGTCCCATTTCTCTCACTTCTCAGAAGATCATTTTTTTCATTCCCTTTCCTATTTTTATGGTCCTTCTAGAGCAGTAATGTGAGTAGAATGGGAAGAGCCAAGCTCCAGAGCTAGGCAGGTGTGATTTCAAATCCCAGATCCATCACTCTAGGGCTGTGTGACCTCTGGCAAATAACCTAAACTCTCTGGACCTTAGTTTTCTCACTTGTAACATGGGGTTTCCTTTTTTAAGATTGACTGAGATGATATTTCCCTTCCCCATTTGATATGTATCCCTGAATTCTTTTTATCTTTCTGTGACACTAGTCAGAGTCCATCTAGGCCAGGGTCTAAAACAGGGATAGAATGGACATCTGGCCTGCAATCCCTCTCCCCCACAACCCATGGCAGACATTGCTAATCAATTTTGGTTATTTCTTGCTGATGCCACAGGGGAATTAAGAATCTTGCCCAACACAGTTGTTCATGCAGCCACTACCAATCAGATAAACTATGGAAGATAAAACTGATTTGCTGTCTCTGGTCTGAGGTACAGATTGCTCTGCTATTGATTATATTGACTTATTCAAACACATTGCTGAAGAAATGATGCATATTCTGCTTGTGGCCTGCTAGGATCCCAAGATCCTTAGCTGCCAAGAAAAGGTCAATGGATGGGCTGGCCCGGTGGCGCACTGGATAAGTGCACCGCTTGGGAAGTGCGGCGGCGCTCCCGCTCTGAGGGTTCGGATCCCACATACAGACCGGTTCCCGCTCACTGGCTGAGCGAGGCGCGGGGGCAGCACCGAGGGTTGCGATCCCGTTGCCAGTCCCCGGTCTGGTACGGGGGCAACACTGAGGGTTGCGATCCGTTGCCAGACACGGAAAAAGACAAAAGGCAAAAAAAAAAAAAGAAAAGGTCAATGGATGCTGGCACCAGACTTAGCTCATATAGAATTTTTCTAGCTCTGAGAAGGCTGGGAGGATATTCCTGATCCTTACAGCTCTCAAAATGGCTACATGAGGATTTGAAGGGAAACACAGTCAGGGCGAGATAACAGAGTTTGCAAGGAGAAGGTCGGTTCCTCTGCACGTCTGGTGGTGGGGCTGTCATTCCACAGGCTCACACCCACCTCATCGATTGGCAGGCGCGAGGAAGTGGCAGATGGCCTACATTCTGTTCAGGAGACCATAACAGCTCTGATGTGTCAGACAAATGGGAGGAGGGAGGAAACTGGGGTGGGGGAGGAGGGCACAAGTTGGAGGGCTCCCCATTCTTTTGGGTCAGAGGGGCCTGGGCACCCTAAAGCCCTGAGAAACAAGGACCAACCACTGTCTCCTGAGATGCCTACTAAAGCAGCCCGTCTGTGCCCTGGCATTCCATGCGAGGCACTGACAACACAGTGTCCAAACTAGATGCTTGGCTAGCCCATACTCCCCAGAGCAGATGGTCCACCAGTGCCCTGTGTCTTTCATCTGAATCAGTGATGGAGGGTCTAGGCAGTGCCTATGACATGCCAAGACAGGGCTACTCTCTTTGCCCACCCCCCAGATGTCACACAGTCTTTGCCAGGTGAGCTGAGGCTGATCTTGGCATGGCACAAGGAAGATGATCCTTTCTCATCACATAAGACTGGAGCTCCCTGGAGCTGTTCACTGTTCCTGTGTCCCCTTCCAGGACTGCCCAACAAGAGATGTGGCCTATGGCTTCCAAGGTAGGTATCTTTGGGACTCTTCATTGAGAGAGGGAGTGCCCAGAGATCCTCTGACTCAGGAAGTGACCAGAGTGAGCACAGCTCTTCCTGCCAGCTGCCAGGTGGGTGCTGCTGGGCAATGGAGTGGAGCTAATGGGTACCTCCTGTCACTGTCGATTGCAGTGATTGTGTTATCGGGAGGGACTGAGCATTTGGTTAAATGGGATCGAGATAACATATCAAATGAGCAAATTGATTCCAAAATCAGCTGCCACTTGGTCCTGGTGGGTGCTACCCATTGTCAGAGAGGGTAAAATAATCCTTGGGAGACAAGCCATTTCTGGGAAGAGGGCATCTCCAGTTACCCTGGTTAACTTTTGGAGGGCTGAGGCCCTGTAATTTGCCCCTTAGGTTCCCAGGGTTGTGGCCAGGAGGTCAGAAGCTTCTCTCTGCCTGGACTGACAGTACAGGGGTGCAGGGACTGACAAAGGGGGAGAGTGTGATATAGGAGACAGCAGAAGGAGGTGTCAGGGGCCTAGATGCCCAGTCTCATCAGGCACCTACTGTGTCAGGCCCTTCCTGGACCGTGTGTTATTTAATTAACACTGCAACTCTGTGAGATGCGAATCTTACTCCTATTTACAAAGAACCTGAAGCCTATCGAAGTGAGGTGAGGACTTGCCCAAAGTCTCACAGTGGTGGAGCTGGGATTTAAACCTATGTTAATCTGGCTTCAAAGCCCTAAGTCTTCTCAGACACCAGCCTGCCTCTTGAGAGGAAGAGACTATAGCTACCCAGCAGAGAACACTCTAGCCAGTTGAGAAACTAAGGCCCAAATTCCTCCCGAATGGACTCATCCAAGGTCTCATGCAGGTTAGAAGTGGCTGGGGCCAGAGCTTCTGGCATCTGGGCCTTGGGTTGAGCCTGAGCCGAGCCAGGTCCTCAGAAGTCTTTTGGCTGGGACTCAAGGAGACCCTTACCCCATGCCCGAAGCATATCTGAACCTGGGACCCAAACCAGAGACCCAACAACATTGCTCTGCAGGGCCAGGGCAAAGAGTCACACAAACCTGAGTTCAAGTGTCAGCTCAGCCACTTCAAAATCATGTGAGCCTGGACAAGCCACCTGTCAGAGCTGTTTCCTCCTAAGCTGTTAAAACAGACACTTTGGAGGGGTTTTGTGAGAATCTGAATGCTCTAAATAATAGTGTCGTGGCAGAGGGAGAGGCCACACTCAGAGGTTGGGCAGCCCCCTGTCAGGGCAACACTGAAGAGGGCCTCTAGCATAGAGAGGGGCTGATCCCGCTAGGTGAGGCCTCTACTCTCTGGGGGACCATGTTCCCTGTTACGTAGTAGTGTGTGTGACCCTGAGCATGTCAGAGTCCTCATCCATAAAACAAGGATAATACTGCACATCCATGCAAAGAGCAGCCACCTTCAAGGCCTGGCATGGCTGTGGGGGACATAGCAGTGGCCCACAGCAAGATAATCCTTCATAATCCCCACCTGCCTGGTCCACCTGGTGCCAGAACACAGGGATGCACTGCCCGGCTGCTCCTTTCTCCCCTCCTGCAGGGCTGGGGGCTGCATCCTCCAAGTGCACTGGATCTGGGAAACACCCCTCCCCTCCCCCACCGCAATTCCCTCAGGGAAGGAGGCCCGGGAGCTCCCCCACAGCCCCCAGCCCCGGCGTGGCCCGCTGCTGCCTGGGCCCTCCCCCCGCATTAGCGCTTAAGCTATGCAAATAGACATCGGAGGGAGCCCTGTTTAAAGTATTTAGACGAAATGAAAAAAGGCTTTCATCGGCACTAATGAGCCATTCAGGATGCCTCCCCGGTGGATTCTCTCCCGCTCCCGCCTCCCAGCCCGCACAGCCCCCCTGTGGCCCCTCTTGGGATTGGAGGTCTCCCTCCTCCCAGCCCCAGATTGGGCCTCCCAGGGAGGGCCACCTACCCGCCCCCTCCTCCCCAGGGTCCAGCTAAGTGAGGGTAGAGATGAGGACCCATGTGCCCCACCCCTACCAGATCTGGCTTGAGGGGGATGAGGGGGTTGGAAATGGGGAGGGGGGGTGGGGTCCAGCCTCTGTTTAGAGGAAGCCATAAGGACTAGGGCCTCTTCTAGCATCTACCTAGGTAGGTGTCATGGTCCCTGTCTTATAGATGGGGAAGCTGTGAGGCTCAGCGAGGCCCAGGAGCCAGCCCAGAATCACAACCCTGGTGGGTAGTAGAACTGGAGTCATTATGCAGTGCCCCTGCCTGCGGAAACTGCTGTACCAGACAATAGTGCCACCTTAGGGCTAGCTGGCTTGCCCCCTCAGTGCTATTGTTTCTGCAGATCTTTCTGTACTGGACAGCCAGAAGCCTCAGGTTCCAATCCCAAATCTATGCCTCACTAGTGTGACCTAGGCAGGAGGCTGCTTCCTCGAGCCTCTCCTTCCTCACCTGTAGTGTGAAGACACACTGGGTTTGACGAGGGCTCAGCTACTGACAGACATCCTCCCATCTGCCAGCCCCACCCAATCCCCTGCAAGGGTGGGTGGGGCTGCCTGTCACTCTGGCAACCCCTGAAGAGGTGCCAGGCATTCAGCCTCCAGCACTCAATCTTCTGGCCCTTTAGAGAGGCAGGCACAGGGACCAATAGAGGGAGGGGCCCCAAAGTTCTGGGATGAGTTGGGGCCTGATCCCCACCGTGGGGCAGCAACAACTTTCAGTTTTGGGGAATGACAGCATGTGGGTACATGGGGAGCCTGGGGGAAACAGTGTGCAGGGAGCCCACTCCTCTGGGTTCCGGAGGTTAAGCTGGCCCAGCACAGGGAGAATGAGAATTTAATGGGATCCATTTATTATCCCATAAAAGTTAATGAGTTTATTCTGGAGGTTCCCTGGCCCCTTTCAAGTTTTAATACAGGATTAGTGAGGGCCTGGCTTCTGCAGACCCCTGTTATCCCAGAGCCCAAGGGAGAGAAAGGGGGGCCCTGGGAGTGAGAGTGCCTGGGCCCCCCAGAGCCAGAGTCTGATCTCCACAATGACGGTTCCACTGGGCCCAGCCCTGCCCCCTTTACTGAGGGGCCCCAGCTAGAGGGCTCCCTAGTCCTGAAGCCCAATTCTAGAGGCTTCTGATTCCATGTGCTACTGAAATAATTACCCCTAGTGTCTGGCACCTGAGGTAGGTTTGTATTGAATACGGAAGGTGATATAACCCCCATATGACTGATGAGGAAACTGAGGCCCAGAGCTGGGGTGTGGCTTCTCCAAGGTCTCCCAGAAGTTATGGCAGAGCCAGGATTTTGACAGACACATTTTGGTTCCTGTGGTCTAGATGCTGGCGGCTGGGGCTGGTAACAAATGCCATTCACTTACATTCAGTGCTCACTGTGTGCTGACCATGTATTCAGCACCATCACGTGTAATTTCTCATCCTCCCCTTACTCCAGGGAGGTTTGGATCTTTACTCCAAGAGATGAAGACACTGGGGCCCAGAATGGTTAAGTAAATTGTCCAAGGTCACATAGCTAATAAGTGGTAGTGCTTGGGACTAGTACCCAAATCTGAGCAGCTCCACAGCTCAGCTCTGTCTGTGGGGACCTCCTATCTCCCCACTAGCCTGGACGTTGCTATCCTAGGGCACTTGTGCTGGGAGCCCTGCAGCTTGCAGTGGTGGAGGAGGAAGTCCCGGTGGTGTTCTGGAGGGGCCATTGCTGAGGTGGACATTGAGTACACTCAAAGGGACCTTATTGCCAGAACAGGCGCCTTCCCCCTTTTTGCCCCATTTGCTCACATGATTCCATTCTCTTGCCATGCCTTCTCTACTACTGTCTTTTCAATGCCTCCCCATCCTTCAAGATTCAGCTCCTACCCCCTCTGGGGAGCCATCCCTGACTGGCCCTCCTCTTAACCTCCTGGGGGCACTTCCTGGTGGGCCTTCAGCCCATGTATGGCTTGTGTCTGTGGGCAAGGATCCAGCATTAGGCATCTCTCTTCCTATTTCTCTAGCATGAATATTGACCCCTGCTGTTAGGCACCTTGATGGGTGGGCTCAGGGCACACAGTTTCTAAGCCTGGATTCTGCCTGTCTGCACACTGAGAAGGCACCCTGCTCCCTAAAGTGCCTGGCCCTTGGCCAGTAGGGATGGGAAGGGGAAGGCAGGGGCAGGTCCTGCAGGGAGAAGATGGGCAGCCAGCCCTTGGCAGTGCCCAGCACAGCCCCAACTGGCAAGTGTTGGGGAGTGACTGCTGGTACAAGCTTGTGGGTTCCCCCAGCCCCAGACTACCCTGTCTTCCCCACCACTGACCATCCCCATCACAGTGTCTCACCACCCTCTCTTTCCTGCTCAACCCCTGGCAGTCCAGTCAAATGTGGACTGCAAATATGAACGGGGGCACCTCCTTTTGGCCAGGCTCCAGGCGAAGAAGTGTCTGGTTCCTAGAGTCTGAGCTTATGTAGCCTTTGTGAGCATCTCATCCCTCTCTCATCTACCCAGGAAGAAACTGAGTCCATAGGGTTTTCCCAAGTCACACAGAAACTTGGGGCAGGGCTGGGACTCAGGATACTGGAGCTTGGAAGGCATCTGGCCCAACTGCTCTGAAGAGTGAATGCTCCAATGCTTCTGGGGCTGTCTGCCATCTGTGGGCATACCTTTAGGGACACAGTTCACTACCTCCTGGGCTGCCAGGGCTAGCTACCTCCCTCACCATCCTGAGTGGGAGTGGTGGGTAACCCTGGGCTTCAGCATCTCCAGGTTGGGGTCTTCTTGCCAGATGGAGCATGGGTGGATGTAGTAGACAGCAGCCAAGAGTTGGGCCACCCCATCCTGGTCCTGCCTCTAACAGGCCAGGTCCCTTTGCATAAGTCACTTCTCCAACCCAAGCCTCCATATCCCCATCAGTGAAATGGAGAAAGTATGTAAGGACTCTGCCAGTTAGTCCTCACATGGCAGGATCCAGTGAACCGTGAAGGGCTCTGTGAATGAAAATATTGAATGCTACTGTTTTCTGAGCATTTACCACATGCCTGGCAACATTCTAAGTGCTTTACCAGAATTAACTCATTTAATCCCCACAATAACTCTATGAGATATGAATTTTTATTGTCCCATTTTACAGATGAGGAAACTGGAACCCAGGGGAAGTGCAGTTCCCAAGTTTACCAGTTTGGATGCGTCCTATTCCAAACTGGGCTGCCTAGCCATAGAGCAGCATGTCCAATAGAACTTCTTGTGCTGATGGAATGTTTTATATCTTCGTGTCCAATTTGGCAGCCAGTACCCACTGTGGTTATTGAGCACTCAAAATGTGGCTAGTGAGAATTAGGAACTGAATTTAAAATTTTATTTCATGTCAGTGAGTTTACATTTAAATTGCCACATGTGGTTAGCAGTTACCTATGGAAAGTGCAGCTCCATAACCTGATTTCTCAACCCCTACAGCACTCACCACCTCTCAGGAGAGAAGACCTAGGGTGGGGGTCCTGGAAAAGAGTTAAGATGGGGTGTCTGCTCCCCTCCTTTTGGGTCTAGAGAAACTGGGGACTGGGGTTGGGCAGGGGGAGATGACAAGGAGCCCTGGGACTTCTTCAGGTTTTTCATAAAGGCCTCAGGCGAATGGGGACTATCAGCTACTCAGTCCTCAGGATTAGTGCCACTCACCGATGACGTTGCTTGCTTCCCAACCTTAGCTTGGCACTGGTGTTACGAGAGTTGGGTGTTTGATAGGCAATTTTGGAAGCTCAGGCAGAGCCAGTTTAGGAGGACTTTATGGGTGAAGGGAAGCCAGTAACACTTGGCCTCATGTATTTGCCCTCCTATGATTTGGCCTAGGATAAGGCCAGGATGTGTGAATGTCCATGGGAACACTTGCTGTCCTCTATTGACTTGCCCCTGCCTCACTGCCCAATTGGCAGCACAGAGGGCATGGGACCTGGCTTCGCCATTGCCTCAGGCAGTCCCAGAGCAGTTGCCTGGCTTTGGGACCAGGGGAGGGCACTCACATTTATTGAGTACCCCCTATGAGCAAAGCATGTACTTCCTTCCAAAGGAGCTAACTTCCACCCAGAGTGGCAGCCGTTTGTGCTTGGAATCAGTATTTTACACTGTATGTATGAAGAAACTGAGGCTGAGAGGCAAAGTGAATCTACCTAGTTCATATAGAGGGTTTTTTTGTGTGTGTGTGTGGCTGGCCCGTATCCTTGACCAGGACCTTGCTGCTATAAGGTGGTGCTCTAACCAACTGAGCCAACTGGCCAGCCAAACAAAGGGCTTGAAGTGGGTCTGTCTAGTCCACAGCCTGGGATCAAAAGTTCCCCTGCACTGGTTGCTGCTTTGTGGGAGCGTGTGTGTGCATGTGTATGTGGGCATATGTGTGTATATGTGAGCCCGGGTATGTGTGGGGGTGCATGTGTGTATGCAGGTCCAAACACATGTGTGGGCCACAAGTCATTACCATTTGTCCTTGCCCATGGATGTCACAGCTTGAAACCTGGCTTCACACAGTCCTCAAGCCCAGAAAGGTCCTAGTGCCCAGAGGGAACGCACTTCTCCCCAAGGTGTTTGCTGTGCCCCTCGTTTTCACTCTGCCTGCTTCCTGGGTCCTAACCTGACTCTTCCCAGGACGATCTGTCTTGAACAGCCCCTCAGGCTCTGGGTAGGTGTGGGAAGTGGGGACACTGGCCTCGCATGAGGCTAGGCCAGCCCTCTTCCCCTCACTGTCCCTTCCCTCCCATGAGGTTGTGACCAGAGACCCAGGGTAGAGGGAGCTCCCAGCTAACTGCCACGTTCACCGCTTTCCAATTTAAAATCTAATATGGTCTCGCCACTGCAGAGCTAGGGGCTGGAGAGGTGATTAATGAGGCCTCTGCTACAGCGTCACATGCTGCTCTGTACACCTTCCCCTGCGGCTGTGGGTTACCCCTTCCTGTCTGCTTGCTGGACCTGGGGACCTGAGGATCCTAGCCCTGCCTGCCCACAGTTCCTGGGGCTGGGCAGATGGCACGGGAGCTGGGGTTCTGGAGTAGGAGTTACAGGAGAGAAAGGGGCTGGCCTTGGAGATAGGGGAAGTAGAGTTGAGCTAGTCCCTGGAGCAGGCTGGGAGTGGGTGGAGCAGCAGGGGCCCCCTTGGTTCCACCCCCCTCACCTGACAGATATCTAATCAATCTGCTGTACCTCCCTGTGATTATGCCAACTCCCAGTAGTGTGGCCAGGGCAGGGGTCTAGGTAGGAATGGAGGTGGGTGCTGGGCTTCCTTCCCTCCCTGGAGGGATTTCCATCCATCAGCTCCTTCCATCCATCAGCTCCTTCCATCCATCTGCTACCGGCAGGGCCCTTCTCCTGCCTGCTGTGCTAGGCAGGAGGCAGAGGAATGAGGAGCTACCTGCTGGTCCCAAGGTGGAGGTGTGGAGCAAGTGTGCAGAGGGACATGGCCCTGAGCTGGGTGCTCATGTCACAGTCCTCCTTCAGAGCCAGTCGCTTCCACCAGCACCAGCAGAAACCATATTTCTCTGAATGGAAAACCTTGGAAATGTCAGCTGGGACAAGGAAGGCTGCGGTGGCAGGAACTGCATTCTCCCTGGAGCCAGCACCAAGGCCAGTCCAGCCCAGCTCCATGGTAGAGGTGGAGGAATAGCCATCCCCTCCATCCTCTGCCCCCCTGCCCAGGTCCAGCCACCTGCCAAGGACAGTCCCTCCTAGCCACAGAGCCCAGCAAGACAGGGCCATAACGTGCTATGGCCTGAGAGCAGGTACCTTTCTGGACCCTAGACCAGCATCTCTGGGCTGCTGTCCCCTCCCAGCCCCCACCTTGAGGCTCAAAAGCAACACCATTGAGGACGTTCCCAGCACCTGTGTCCACCTCTAAGCTGAGTCAGCAGCCTGATAGCCCCAAGGTTCCATGGCCTTTGGGTCAGATATGAGGCTTGTTCTGTGAAGCAGGGCCAAAGTCACCTCTCTGACCTTGTGACCTTTGCCCTGTGGCTGCTTTTGTTTGCTGTATCTAGGAGCAGATGGACTAGGGGAGCTTGGTTGGGGATTTAGGGTCCCTGAATCCAGACCTCCAGGCTGCCCTGGTCCTTAATGCTGAGGTGGGCTCTGACCACTTCTTCCCCTGGAGGTCGCTAAGGTGTCTGTTCTTAGCTGTGGAAGCTGAGAAGCCTGGCAAGGCCTTGTCAGAGCTTTGGCTCCAGCATGGATGTAGTGCTGCCAATGACAGGCTGTGTGTCCTTGGGCTTGTCCTGCCCTCTCTGGGCCTGTCTGCTTTTTCACGCAGACCTTGGTTCCTGACCTTTTAGAGAGTCTTTGGGTAGGTGGGACAGAGTCATGGGTGGCCCCTCTATCATGGGTGCCCAACCCCTGGGGCTGATGGAGCCTCCTGGTGAGCAGGGGTAGAGGTGGAGGGAGCTGGGCAGGGTGGGAGGACTGTGCTCTGCTGGCTTGCTGCTTTCCTTCCACATGCACTGGAGCCCACCCCTCACTTCCATCTGCTGGCCAGGATCTGCAGAGCATCTGGAAGGCCAGGCTGTGTGTGTACTCACGTGCGTGTGTGCATGTGCATGTGAGTGTGCACACGCATGTGTGAATATGCATATGTGTATGATGTGGGCACATGAGCATGTTTGTGTGCATGTGTGTGCATGTATGTGGGGGCACAGGTGGGGGATAGAGGTGTGAAGAGAGTTCTAAACTCTCTGAGCTCCTGCTGTGTGCCAGGCTTTGTGCCACCCGTTCACCTACACTATCTGATTAATCCTCCCCATCCCACATATAAAGAAATGGCCAGAGAGCTGATGGTGACTGTGGGAGGTAGTTTAGCTGGGCCTGGGAGGCAGAGGCCAGGTCATCCCTGCCCTGCTGAGCTCCAGAGACAGACAGAAGGGTAGATACAGGAACAAAAGACCTCTGAAAGCAAAGACAGCCTGAGCCCAGAAGGGAGGCATACTTCTAGGGCTGTCTCCCTCCTTGGTCCCTCAGTTTGGGCCCCTTGAACTGCTCTATCCTACTCCTTCCCAGCTGGTGCCAGTTTCTAAGGGTGGCCTTTTGGCAGAGTTGGGCTGCAGCAGGGGCCTGAAAACCCTCTGGGAAGTACAAGGGCAGTACCAGAGGTCCCTGGGTGGTAACCTTATCCAGGTGTGCCTCATCCTCTCCACTTCTGACACTTTGAGCCCTTCTCTGCCTCCCCCAGCTTCTATGGGGCAGACCCATGGGCTCCAGCCTTACTTCCAAATGGCCAGGGGAGGAGCCACTTGGAGGCCTGAGTTCTGCCCTTAGGGACTTGGCAGGGTTGGCAGAAGAGGGCAACCTGAGATGTCCTCCCAGCCCCACGCAGGTAGGAATGGAGCTTAACCTGCCCCAGGTGTGGATCCTGCACTTGTGGACTAGCCCAGGCTCCCCTCGCCTCTGTGGCCTTGTGGGACTGAGGGGAAGGGTTCTCGCCTGCCCAGCACCCCAGACTGTGAGGCTCCCCAGGATTGGCCTGTCCCTCCACTTCCCCAGTGAGCCTGAATGGGGGAGAGGAGGGGTGCAGTTCTGCTAAAAATAGCAGCAGCAGCTTCAGCTACGAGTCTCCTTGAGGGGTCAGTGGAGCCCAAGATTGGCGAGGAAGAGAGTGAAGTGGGCTGCAGAGAAGGAGAGAGACCAGCCTGAGCTAGTGCCTGCTGTGTCTACACCCAGGCCACAGCCCCAAGATGCAATGACAGAGGGCCCAGATGTGCAGGTACATATGGACACAAACACCCAGGGATGGGTGGCCAAGCCAGGCAGAGATGCACATAGACATGGCTACCTGCACATCTGGGGCTTCTTCTCCCCCAGAACCCCTGGATCATCAGATGGACCCAGCTGTGCAGCCCCTAACCCCTCAGGCCTCTCCCTTGCCCCAACCTTGCTTTGACCTCCAAGGACCTCACTGAGCTGGGTGTATGGAAATCTTGAGTTGAAAGGGCTAAGCCCTCCTCTCCGGCTTCCTTCAGTCTCCTCTGCTTGAGGATAAGGAAGGACCAGGGGCACCAGAGGCAGCATCAGGGATACAGGTGCAGCAGGGACCAGACTTAGGGCACCAACCAGTGGCTGGGGCCTAAGGAGCACCACCCTGACCTGAGCAACAGGCCTCTTCCTAGCCTGGGCTTGCAGGCAGAGAGGGGGATGAGAGAGCAGTGTCTGGACGCTGTAGGACAGGACTAAGGCTCTGCCAGGAGGCAGGCAAGAACCAAGTGAGCACTGGGGGAGGGAGGACAAGGGCTTGGGGAAAGTAAATGCACGAACGGTCACTCTTGTGCATGCTTTGTTTGGTCCTACCTTCATGCCTTTGCCTGGAGATGCCAGGCCCTCTTCCATCCTCAAAAGGTGACTCCATCTCCCCCTTTTCCTCTAACCAGCCAGAAAATAGGGCTCCATGACAGGAGGGGGCCTGTCAGCTGCTGGACCAGATGTTTCAAATCACCCTTCCATCTCCTTGCTGGATGTAAATGATATCTAAGATGATGTCCATTGGAGCAGTGAGCCAGGGTGAAGGCCCTTAGAAGCACCTTGAACCCAGCCTTTGTCCCTCTGCATTGCTAGTCTCACCTTCCTGGTCAGACCTGGACCAGCTGGTGCTCACCCCACACCCTTGCCTCAACAGTCCAGTTTGGGCTCCTCGGGCCTTTGATCTAGCCCCTCCTGGGGCTGGACAGCTCTGGCTATTGGAGGACCTTCCCCTGAAGGCCCTAGTCACCACCCCCTTTCATCTCCTTTGATCCTGATGCTATTTCATGAAAGAGGTGGGACGGACAGGTGCCATGAATTCCCAAGGAAACTGAGACACAGAGAGGTAACACACTTTCCCAGAGCCACCCGGCCAGCAAGAGCCAGTACAGCTTTTAAACGCTGGAGTCCTGGTCCCTTGACCAGTGCTTTTTGGATCACATTCTTCTTTTGGGACCGCCCCATCCTCCCTGAGGCCCAATGTGGATCCCCTCACTGCCCCATACCCCCCTCCCAGGCTCTGGGACTCCCTAGGCACCTGCTGGCTGGTGGGATCCAGGCCAGACACTCAGCAGGTGGCTGCTTGGGGGACAAAGGAGCTGGTGCTCAGCTGCTGAGCGGGGAGAGAGGGAGGGGGAAGATGTGGGGGCTGGGAGTGGGGAGGGGCAGGGTCTGCTTCTGTGCCTTTAACGAGGAGCCAGAGAGCAGAGAGGGGTAAGACAGCATGCAAATGAGCACCTGTGGGGGGGCACTCAGTGGTTCAGGCACTTTTCATGGGTCCCTCCGCCCAAGTTCTGTCCTCCCAGCCTGATGTCCAGTTGGAGGGAGGGGCTTAAGGGTGGAGAGAGGAGCCTGTGGGAAGGAGAGGGGTAGGGGACTGAGGGAGGTGCTGAGGTTTATGCCAGGGAGTCAAGATTCTGTCTGGGCCCCTGGGGACTCGGGGGCATGGAGTGGGAGGAACCCACTGCATGGATTCCATAACACATGCAGTTTGGTGGCAGGAGGGGCCTTGCACCTGCTCTTCCTTGTTGGTGTTAGGGCAATACCCAGACCCAACAGAGACAGAAAGAATTGTGGTGGAGGGTACCCATCATGGCCTGGCCTAGTGACTCCAGAGGCTTGCTGGGCCCTCACAGACCCAAAAGATGAATCCTCTTGCTACAAAGGAGAAACTGAGGCCCAGAACAGTCTCTGGCCAGGAGTCTTCTGTCCTTCTGAAGACCAGGGTAGTTGGATCATGTAGGTGCTGTTTGGTATCTCACCTATTATCTCGTTCAATTAAAATCAGAGGGTCGTTGGTCTAGCTGAAGAGCTAGTCACAGCTGAGCTAATTAAGAAGGCAGATCCCTGTCTGGCTGGTTAGCTCACTTGGGAGAGCATGGTGCTGATAACACCAAAATCAAGGGTTTAGATCCCTATACCAGCCAGCCACAAAAAAAAAAAAAAAAAAAAGAAAAAGGAAAAAGAAGAAGGCAGCTCCCCTTCAAACTGAGTTCCTTAAGGGCAGGGATTATGTTGTGTTCCTGCCTATCAAAGCACCTGGTAGGTGCTGAATAGAGGATTGTCAAATGAAGAATGGATGGGTGGATAAAGGATGGGTGGATAAAGGATGGACGGGCTGTTCTAGATGGGTGGTATTTGGTGTTTGGAAGACCCAGCCATCTGGGCTGAGTGATCAGATAAAGCGGGTATGCGAGACATGAAATAAGCAGAAGGACTCAGGATGGCATTCCGGGTATGGAAAACTGGCTGAACAAAACTGCAGAGGGTGGACCAAACAAGGCATGCACAGGGTCTAGGATTTATTCTAGCATCCTCACTGCAACTCCTCATTGCCTTCCTTCCCATGCCCATTCAGTCCCTGCTCATCTGGCAGAGTTAAAAGGTGTTGAATTATTGTCCCTTGTTCCTGCTGGGCCCAGCCAGGACATCCCACCCCAACTCCTCTCTTCCTGCCAGACAGTCTGCCAGCAAGGCTGCAGACTCTGCAGCCAGAGACCTGGATTGTTGTTGGAGAAGTGGCAGGTTTGTTTGCTCCGGAGCCTGCCGAGAAATCTCAACAATCAATGGCCAACAACACTCTGCCTGTGGCTGCAACATCGATCCTCCCCTCCCAAGGCTGGCGGCTGGGCGGCAGGTAGGCAGGTGGAAGGAATGCTTGGGCCTTCCCACCTGGGGGCTGGGACTCAGTGGAGGCTGGGGGCGGGGGCGCGGGCAGCCCCAGGTGCCAAGACAGGACTGTGACTGGTTTTCTCATTCACCAAGGCCCCCAAAGAGCAGGAGAGTAAGAGTCACCCAAGGTCACTGACATCTGGGTCAAGACTTTGGGGAGCACAGTTCACTTGACTCCCAGTTATGTGTTCTTTTCTGGCCTCCAAGTGTTGGAAAAGATGTTTTATTCCTTTGCCACTAAGGACTGAGCAAGAGAAAATGTCCCTGAACGGTAGCAGTAAGAACTGAGAGTAGACATCAGAAGAATAGCAACTGTCACCACTAGAAATGTGCTAGAAGAAAGTTAGGCGCTTTTTATGTCTTGGGTATGGCTGGCAACAGGGGCCTGAACTTGGTCTATAAAAGGCAGAAAATAGCTTCTGTCTCATAGAGATGATAATGAGAACTAAATGAGCTAATGTATATAAAGCACTTGGTAGAGTTCTTGGTGCATAGTACCTAATAAATATTTGCTATTATTGTTGCTGCTATTATTACTATTTGGATAGTGACACTCTCCTGTATTCCCATCTGTTTGCACTGAAGCTCTGTCGTAGGCTGGGGGAGTGGACAGGGCTGGCTGAAGCCAAGTTTTGCAAAATGGGCAGGCACTTTGGAGTAGCCTTATTACTTATTGGCTGTGCAGCCCACGGTAAGTGACTTAATCTCTCCAAAACTCAGTTTTCCCATCTGTAAATTGGGTGTAACTAATAATCTCTTATTGTGAGTGTTAAATAGAAAAGGCATGTGAAAGGCTTTACCAGTGAAGGCTGGGCCCCTGGGGTCCTCTGGGCCAGGACTCACACCTCAATACGTGTTTGTGATTGAATGAATGACTGAATGAATGGTGGATGGATGTACGCCAGGGCCTGCTCTTTAGGAGCTGTGAAAGGTTCATGGACCTGAATTGTTGTGGTCCTGGATGATTCTTAGGAGGCCCCCAGTTCTCTATTCAAGACTATGAAGGCTCAGAGCTGCTCCCAAAGTTTCATGTTGGTCCCTCCAAGCTATGTAAGGGTGACTGAAGCTGAGATGGATGAGGGGGCTATGGAGCCATTTGATATGGGTTGTCCCGCCCTTACTTCAGTCTTTAAGTTTCTGCAAGGCATCCTTCTCAACCAGCAGGGGTGGTGGGTAGGTGTTTAGGGTGGGTGCTGTGGGAGGGGATCAGGAAGGCTGAGCTCTGTGCTTACCTCTGCTAATATCTACCTGTGCAACTCTCATTAATTTATTCAACATGTATTTAATGTCCAAAATGTGGTAGGCTCTGTGCCACTGGGTACATAAGCAGTGTTGGCCCTAAGGGGTGACTGGCAAGAGGCTTTAGCCTGCTCAGAATGGCCATTAGAACCCAACCCCCAAGCCACCTCAGGCTGATGGCATGACAGCTTAATTTGTAGAGGGAAAAAAACTAAGTAAAGGCTATAATTTACAGTTGGGATAATTGGCCAACTGTTAGGAAAGGGAAAAAATCCTAACATACAATCTATGTAAAAATAGTGTGCTTGCTACACAAGCTCAACTTCAAGATGCAGTCCCAGCTGCCATGGGCCCACATCTCCATTCTAACCAGGCAGCTGACCTTAGACTTCTCCCGAATAGGAATACTGGAGCTGCTCCACGATTTAGGGGGTGAGCAAAACAGATGTAGTGTCCTCTTTTCTGAGTTGTCTTGCTACTGTGGAGAAGCATCAAGCAAACAGGCACTTGTGGCCCAACAAGGTGGGTACCTTGAGAGAAACCAAGTGATGGCAGGAGCACAAAGAGTCCCCTGACCCAGGCTGGAGGACAGGTGAGGCTTCCCCTGAGAAACCATATCATAGATGCTCCGTGAATATGTGCTAAAGAATTGCATGAAGTGCCTGCTAAGCCAATACTTGTAGCATGAGTTAGAGGAGACAGGTTGGCCCAAGAGGGGAGAAGTTCAGGCAGAAGGAACAGCAAGAGCTCAGAAGCTGTTAAGAATACGGCTAGTTTGGGGAACTGAAGGTGAAACTCCTTCAGCCTGGTTGGTTGAGTCTGCTTCCTGAAATTGCTGCTTCCTGTTGGCATTGGCCTTGGAGACCGCCTAATACCTGCTTCCCACCTCAGCTGCAGACCAGGGCTGGCAGTATTGTCTCTCCTGGGAGCTTCTTACTTATAGAAACTGGCTCCCCCTCCCTGAGAGCAGGCCAGTGATCTGGGGGCCCAGAAATCTGCATGACTTAACCAGCCCTTTGAAGCTCACATGTGCTTCCAGGCTCAGTAATATGAGCTTAGCACAATCTTATATAGAAAGCTCCAGAAAGTGGAGGTCCAGAGAGGGCAGATGGGAGCCCGCATTCTCAACCAAGTAGGTTGAGGTTCCTTCACTAACCCCTGCCTATAGGCCCTTTTCCGCACCCTCTTTTTTGTTTGAGGTGTGTGTGTGTGTGTGTGTGTGTGTGTGTGTGTGTTGGGGGTGGGGGTGTAGCCGTGGGGCGGGGTGAAATACCAAGCCCTGATATCCCTGCCCAGGTGGGGGTGCAGAATCTCAGAAATGAGCCTAGCTTGGCAGATGGGCCTGATGGGACTAAAAGAGGTAGGGACAAGAAGGGTGGGAGGAGGCTAGAGGGCTTGGGACCGGGCAGAGCGAGAGGCTGAGGAAGTAGGTTTTCCAGATATGCCCCCCACATTCAGGCAGCCACGGTGGAAGGGTAGGCACGGAAGCTCAGTCTCTAATTAAGCCCAGTTTCTAATTAAGCCTGGCCCCTGTGTCTCCTGGCTCCCCATTAGCGCCCCATGGTGAACCCAAGGCATTTTAAGCTGCCATCCTGCTGAGGCCGGGATAGCCGCCAGGGCCTGCCAAGCTTGATAAGCTTAGGCCCGTGAAGGGCAAAAAGCCAGCTCAGACTTCCCCTCCTGTCCGAGGCAGTCTCTGGGTCCTCCAGTCTCCTCAGAAGCCCAGGGGAGCCTCCTCCTGCCCGCAATCACCATGTCAGCCTCTGGAGCTCTGAGTGGAATCCATCTGAGTGGGTCTTGTCCCCAGCACCACTTCCTGAACCTGAAGTGATTGCCTGGGGGACAGAGAGCAGGGCCTGGTGTCAGCTTTGGCAACAGCCCCCAGACCCAGGAATGTGCTGTCAGAATCCAGCACCTACCATCAAGTCTGCAGGAAGCAGCAATTACCATTTTAGGTTAAGGCAGCCCTGGTTTCTTAACCCTTGTGGCACCGGGGTGCCAGGAAGCCAAGTCCTTCTTTCCCTCCTCTCCTTCCTCTTCCATCCCCCAATTACTGGCAGGGTGAGCAACCCAGACTTTCTGTCCCCTGCTCTCTTCCCACCACACTCTCAAGCAGAGCTCAGAGAAGTGCAGTAGTGGGTCCAAGGTCACACAGCCAAAGAGGCAGTCTCCACCCCTGGAGACCCAACCCACCCCAGTCTCAGCTACTTCCACCTTTACAATCTCCCCAGGCCACATTCACACACGCAGAGTTTAATTAACTTTATTGATATTCAGAAATTAGGGGAATGACTAAAGGTAATTGCTCATTAAAAATCATTAAACCGACACAGCAGGCCCAGGCACATGCTGCCCCTCCCACATGCTTTCTCCCTCCCCTGTGGTATGACCGCCCGGGCACCGCCCGCGGGTTGGGAGGACGCCCGGTGGCCCACTGAGCTTCTCATGTGTGAAGCCAATCGCGCCTTGGATGCTGCGGGAGGAAATAGGGGACTAAGCCTGTCATGTTGGGTCAGGCCCAGCCCAATCTAGTCTTACCTCCACGGCCTCCACCTCCCAGGCTTCCCGCAGCTTCTGGGCCGCGCCCAGCTGCATCTTACAGCCTGCATCCGGCGGCCTGCGTGTGAGCGAAGCTCCGAGGGCCCTGTGGCGAGGCCATGAGGTGGAGGGACAAACCACCCTGGCCTCAAAGGCTCACAGCTTGAGGCCTTTGCAACTTGAGGTTTGCCTTCATGCGGCTGAAGCCCCCAGGAAACCCGAGATGCACTGCCTCCCAGTGAGACAACTCAATACCCCAATGACAGGGTCTTTGCAGCCCCCACAGAGGAGGGACAGGCCTCCCGCCTGCCCAGGTCCAAGGTGCAGGCCCTCTGACCCATCAGGCTTGGCACTGCGGGGCTGCTTCCTCCTGTCTTTGGGGAGTGAAAATAAAGGTTTTCCCCAACAGTAGAACCCCTCCCCCACATACCCCTTGGGCAAGTGGCCTCACGGGAAGTGGAAATCCTGGTGGGTCAGGAAGAGACATTGGCCCGGGACACACAGATTCGAAGCCACAGACTGGGCAGATTCGTCCGAACACACACCCATGTCCCCAGCGAGGCTCTTTGGACGCTCAGCCACATCAGCCTTCCTCCAGGAGACCCGCAGTCTCTCCAGCCCTGCAGGGAGCTCTCTGGCAGAGGCTGCACCCGCACACTAGTGGCCTCACACAATCCACATACCGGCTCACTGCTGTGCCTTCACCCAATGTTCAGACCTCCTGAAGCACAGACACTGGGACCCGCTACTCCAGATACACAGGGCCCCAATTGCACACACACTCCGTCCCACACACCCACACACAAGGCCTCAGACTACACGCCAAGGGACATACATGGGCTCTTTGCCCCCAGGAGAGCTGTCCAGCGCGACAACGTGGCCAGACCCCGAGACAGGTCCCGAACTCCGAGGGACATCTAGGACAGCTGGGCCGGGATGTGGGCTTCTCCTCCCCACTCTCTGCCCCCAGGGTGGGGCTTGCAGGACTCTCTGCCCTCCTCCCACTGTGAAAACACAGTTCCAAGTTCCCCACGGCCGCCGAAGGACCCAGCGTGGGCAGCCAGGTGGCGGGGTAAGGCTGCATGCAACTGGAGGTAGAAGCTCAGAGAGGGGCTTGCGCATCCTTAGGGCAGCGGAATGAAGAAAACCGCCGTCCAGGATCACAGCCCGGCCCCAGCCGCCGGGCCCTGACCTCCGGCGTGACCCAGAAAGATCGATCGCAGGGGTTAGAAACTCCCACCTTCTCCCCCTCCACATCAAGGCGCTACGAATCATATGGTGAGGGACGGCGGGTCCCAACTCCAAGCGCGGCTCCAGCGACCCCACCAGCCAACCAGCTGCAGCAGAAGGACCTGCGCGTACATATCTTTGATGAGAGCTTGTTTGAGCCGGGAGAGCAGGTCCAGATGGGACTCAGAAACCTTTCTTTTCCGGGACACAGAACCTCCATCCTCTGCCCATCATTCCCTTGCTGCTCACTCCGTGGTCAAGCTTCCCTCCACCCGAGACCGATGAAGTTGGGGACTGGACTCCGAGCAGGAGGCTGGGGCCCGCAGGATGGGGGACTGGTCCTCCACGATTCTGCCGCCCTGGGGTGGACGCGGGCCTGTCAGGGACAGCAGGCCGGGGGCGAGGCAGAGCTCCGGGCGTGTGCGGTGTGCGCTCAAAGAAAGGACTTCGGGGAGGACAGAGTCTCTGTCCCGGGACCTGGACTGCTGCAGCCTAGAGCAGAACGAGGAGCCGGATGGGGGCCCTGGGCCCCCCCGAGTTTCTCCCCAGAATTGTACCCTGGGTTCCGACTGGCGCGGCAGCGCCAAGGCAGAAGGAGGTGAGCGACGTCCCAATCCCGGATCCAGCAGCCATCCGGCCCCGTCCCTCTGCAGTGAGGACGCGAGAGGCCCCGGAACCGGCGGCAAAGTCGAGCGAAGTTTGGCGGGCGGCAGGGCAGGCGGGACCGTGGGCCGCCGCCAGCCGGACGGTCCCGACTCACCGCCCCGCGCCTCCCCGCACGCGCTCCAGAGCCCCTAGACGCCTGGAGTGTGGCGAGGTAGCGCCCGGATGAGCGCGTGTGTGCGGGGAGGGGGTGGTATGGTGAATTGCAGCAGAGAAATCCCATTAGATCCGGGGAGATGATTAAAGGCGAGGTCTCGGCCGGGCGCGAATGGCGGGAGCCGCGGCAGCTTCCCGCCCGCGGAGCCCGCGCCCCGCCTGGCTCAGCCGGCGCCGGGGGCAGCGCAGCCGGCGGGGCGCGGTACTTGGGTTGGGCAGCCAGACGCGAGGAACTGAGCGCCGGGACGGTCCTCCCTTTCCACCCCCTTGAACCCCTTCCTCGCCCCCGTCCTGCCGCCGGACTCGGGGGTCCCTTACCGTGAGCCGGGAGAGCCAGCAGCGAGGGCAGGAGCAGCAGGGCTACCGGGCGCATGGTGCTGGTGGCGGCCAGACCCTGGGCCGGGGCCGCGACGAAAGGGAGGGGGACTCGGCGGGACGTGGGCGCAGGGGGCAGAGCTGGGTCCGGCGGGGGAGAGGGAGCGGGGTCGCCGCCGGCGCCAGCGCCTGACAGAATCAGCACCACGGCCAGCGCATGGCGTCGGCGCCGGGGATCGCCGCGCGGGGCTGGGGGGGGGGGGGGCGCGGGGGGCGGAGCGGGGTCCGGGGGGGGAGAGGGAGCGGGGTCGCCGCCGCCGCCAGCGCCTGACAGAAT
>NW_007726347.1:663133-711267 GCF_000696425.1 Galeopterus variegatus | reverse complement strand
TGCGGGAGCACAGGCTCCCGCGCCACAGCCAGCTCAGGGGAAGGACTGCCTTACTAATGTGGGCACACGGCCACCCGCCCTTCCGTTCTGCCCACGCCCAGCCAAGCCTGCCACCCTCTCCCCATAAGCAGCCTGCCAAGGAGGTAGATTCTAACCCGATTCTCCATGAGAGAGAGCAAACCCCTCCCCACCTTTCTCCACCCCATCTTGGTACCTGAGGGAGTCAAGGGTGACCTGGGAAGACATCTGCAAGTGAGGCAGCTGGTGAGGCCCGCGTGCCCTTGTGGCAGCTCCATCCTGGGCCGATAATGAAGATGGCTTTTGAGCGTACAAAGGACAATAAATTATTACTTTGCGCTCAATAAATGCCAGGGCTCCAGGCAGCTGCATCAGCAGCAAACTGTGCTCACAGAAAAGCTTAATTATCCTGATATTATAGTTAAAAGCCAGTGGTACTCGTGTCCTGGGGAAACATTCTTCACTTGGCAGGAGGCAACCTGGGCCAAGCTGTGGGTAGCTGAAGGTAGTATCCTGGGAGTATCCATGCAGCCCTAGATCTCCAGAACCCTATCTTGGCTTCTCTGTAGGACCAGAGAAGCCACAGTGACAACCAGTCAGCACAGACCCTTCATGCCAGTCCCTGCCCAGGTTCCTGAAGAAAATGGGGCAGGCATGATGGGGGGTTCCCTAAGTGTGTTTTAGATAGAGACTTGATGGAAGCCCAGGGGAATAGCCTGGGAGATCGTACCTTTCAAGGCATGGGAAAATAAGCTTCCAGGATTTTGCTTGGGCTGAAGAGGCCCAATGTGTCACAGGGCAGCAAGGGGGGCAGTCACAGCTGTGCCATCCCTCGAGCTGCTGTTTAGACCCAGGGGCCTCTAGAGGGACTCACTTGAAGAGCTTCAGTGTACACAAGGGGACATGATCCTGTGGCTGATATTATTCCCCACAGAGGAAAAGGAAGGCTGAATTCCTCGTGACCCTCTGGGAGAAGGGCAGCTTTGCGTTTCATTCTTTTCAGATGAACTTGTCTCCTCCCCAAATCTTCCAGAGCCTAGCCCTAGTCCTTTTCCTGACTTCATCCTGGAAGCTGGTGGCAAAACTTCTGCTCTTTAGTCTCATTCCTCAGAGAGTCTTTTGGTTCTTACGAACCCCACTGTCTTCCATCTCTGCTCTTCAGTTCTCTCCAGATTCTCTTCTTGTGGGCTCTGGGGAGCCGCCTTGACTGCTGTAAAGAATCCCAGGCAGCAGGCAAGTGGCGTGTGAAATTAGCCAAGGGAGACATTAGGAGATGATTTCTAGACAGTCCTTTCAAGAAGCTGAGGAAAAAGAGGGCAGTGATAGAAGGATGGCAGGAAAGGGGAGAAGTTGAAAGGATCAGAGGTAAGGAGAGAAGCCAGGAAAGAAGGTGCAGAGGAGACGGAGAAAGAAAGTTGCCAGCAGAGAAGGAAGAGGCACAGAGGAAGAAGGTTCTGTGGTTGAGGGCAGTTTGGGGAAATACTGGCAAATTTCATGAGATTCCTCCTTTTCTCCTTGAAGGTATTCCTGAGTTCCTTTCAGATCCCTGGGCCCCTTAGGATTAGGCAGCTTGGACAGAGGGGGAGTGAGTCATGACCCTGGGCTGAACCTTGTATGCCAGGATGATTCATGGGGATTTAGAGGCCTGTGGCAGATTTGTCTGACTCTCCTGGCAGCTGGGCTCCTTGATTGGCCGGACACTACCCACAAGGAGAGTAAGGGAAGCCACCCAGGAACTTGCCATGTTACTTTCTCTACTGCTTGAACTAACCTAGGCATTCAGGAGGGGATCCAATGGGGACTACACGTCCCAGAATGCAGCACTCTGCCCTGAGCTCAGAGGATGGGTTTATACTGCATGATGGGAAAAATAATGCACCTGAGCTGTCCCTCCCTCTAAAGATGGTCAACACAGCCTCTATGTGAAGCGTTCCCAGTTAGATTGAGGGAGGGCCTGCGTCAAAGTGGGAAGCAGTAGTTTCTGTCAAACACCCTCTCTTATGCCCCCTAAGAAGTGCATTCTACCCAGACTTCAGCATCACTCACAAACCAAGGATAATAAAATGCCAAAGGGGCATTCAGCTGTCTACAGGGTTTGCAGGCTTATAGTGTACTCAATTCATATACACATTTGAAAGTGGCATCCTGGGAGACTTGCGGGGCTCCTCTCTCTGGTCTCATTCCCCCATCCTCTGTGTACCCCACATGCTCTTTGCCCCCAGAAGAGCCTGGGCTTCCCCTGTCTATGAAATTACTTGCTCAATTGTCTGTCTTCTTTACTTGTTGATTCAGTGAAGTCAAGGACTATGTCTTTCTTATCTACCCCCAACTGAGCCCAGTGGCTGGCACATAGTAGATGTTCAATAAATATCTGTGAATACATGATGGGGGTGGGGAGTGTTTAAAGCCCAAGGTAGGTCACTAATGCTAAATGAGTGCTGTGAGACAATGGAGAAGGGGGCAGGTGCTTTTCTGGGGTGTGAGGTGAGGTCAGTGAAGGTTTCACACAGCAGATGGGTGAAACAAACATGTTTTAAGTTTCAGTCAACGGAGAGGAAGAGTGGGGGGCATGGTCATGCAGAAGCAAAGTGGTGGAAAATGCAAGATGGTCTAGGGTCAGGGAGAAGACTGCTTCTGGTGGAGCAAAGAGTCCCTGCAAGGAAGGAGGAGAAATGGCTGGAGTAGGCCATGTTATGAGAGGCTTTGTGGTCATCCGAGCCACAGGATATTCTTGGTGGCTACATTCAAGGAGTTACCCCATCATGAAGGTATTTGCGTTGAAACTGGGGAGTCTGGAATCATTAAGGTGGTTTTCAAGCACCATGGCAAGTGGTAAGAATTGCAGAGTTCACTGCTGACTCAGAAACGGGGGCATCTGAGCTACATTATATATAGTTGGATTGGGATTGAAAGCCAGAGAGGGGGATGAAGGGGCTCTGCTGTCCCAGTGATCTTCGCAGCCCTGGCCCAGACAGTGCCAGACATTCAGCTCATCCCTGGGGAAGTCAGCCTCACTTTTCCACTTCCAAACAGCCCATCAATTTGCGGGATCACAGGCACATTGATGGCTTATTTTGAAGTCTCTGCTGGGATGACACTTGCTTTCTGAGCGAGAGGAGGAAAAAATTACTCTCCTCCAACACAGCTTTCAAACCACAGCTATATCCTCTGTGGAGCCAAAGGGTTTTGGGGGTTTCAGGCAAGCAGGGGCAGGGGCTGCCACCTCACTCCAGAGATTCCAGGGGCACAGAGCTGCCTGCTCACCTAGCCCATTTCTTGGAGTGGGCTTTAGACCTTGCAGGATCTGGAGCAGTCAGAGATGCCAGGGGTCCAGCCAGGTTTCCTGGATTACCCAAAGTCGACCCTTTGCATTTAGGGGCAGGAGGAGGGCCCTGCCCTGGGAAATAGAGTCCTGCCTCCTGGGCATTTGCTCCCACTCCAGGAGCGGAACCAGCTCAGCTGTAGCAAGAGTCCAGGGTGGATGGAGACAGTAGCAGAAAATGGTTTGATGTGAACTACTTTCCATCTCCAAGCCGAGGCCTCCAGCCTGCCCACCACCCCAAGCCGAGGTCTTTGATCCTCCACAGCTCCATAAATGTTTAATGCCACCAGCTGGGCAGAAATGAGGCAGGTGCTGGAACAGGGAGACTAGGGATAGAAATTAAGATCCACAATGTTGGCTTGATTATTTTCATGTAAGAGCCCTAAGATGGGAGGGAGGATGCCTTTCCCCACCATGTGGCAGGAGAAGTCCCAGGGTTCAAGTTTGTCATACTAATAAAGAAAACCCTTTGAAAACCACCAAGGGGCTGAAAATAAAATGAATAATCAATTGCAAAAGCCCAATCCCTGGTTTGATTGAAGGAGAAAGATGGAAAGTTAAATGACAATCAAATGCAAATACAGCTCAACAACACCACACCAATTACCAGGCGCAGGAACCACATGGTACTTGCAGGCAGCAGGGGCTGGCAATTTGGAAGCCTAGGCTTGTACAGAGGTGATGGGCATGAGACAATTTTAATGGACAGTTAAATAGATGCAAAAAACCCTGCATCTGCTTTGCATACACTGCTGATGACTGGGGAACTGGAATCCTGGAGTCCAGAGGGAGGTTGTACTACCTTCTGTGGCCGCCTGTGCAACATTTCAGAATGCAAGAGACCCTGAGAGGTGAGGCCAGAGTGAGCACCTGGATCGGAGGACCATGAGAAGGCTGTGCCAGTCTCATTGGATTCTTCATACCAGCTGGTGCTGAAAGTGCAAAGGTGGAAATTGAAAGGAGCCTGTGGCATCCTCTGCAAAGGGCTCAAGGCACTAGCCCTGGTAAGAGTGGCCTTCTCCTCTAGATTTGCATAATGCTTTGCATCTCATTTGAATGCTATTAATTTGGTGTCAGGCTGGGCTGGCACAGTGTAGGAAAGAGAACAGCTGGCCTTATCCCTCCCCTCTGTACCTCAGGGACTACTCTGAGCATAGCCCTCCCCAATTTGGGGGTCATGCGGTCTCCACTTCCACTAACCTCTCAGTGTTGCCTGACACTTGGAAGCCAAGGCTGCCTGGGTAGTGTGGCCACAGCAGAATTATGCTGAAGGAAGAAGAAAGGGTCCCCCAAGGTCACCCTTGTTAGACCCAGAGACACCATGGGAGGATGCTGGGAGCCTTTGTATCCCCAAGCAATCAAGGTGGCTTGGCTTGGAAAAAGTCCAAAGATAACCAGGAGAGTGAGGGAACAAAGACAGGTGATAATCCCCGAGAAATATAGAGGGCTCTAGAAATAAAATCCTCTGAACTCAATATTTCTAGTGCTTGAAATTACATAAAACACATCTGTCCAGAGGCATTGGGTTTATGGTGCCACTCTTGGTCTGGGGATCTTGTACCAGGTTGATGGCCATGTGATGAGAGAGTAGGTCACCAGGTGAGGTGAGTTCTTGAGAAAGAAGGAGGAAGTGCCCCTGGGAGCTGCTCCTGGCAGGCAGGCATCGGGGAGCTACAGTGAGCTGGGGAAGGGGTGGGGTGATCAAGGCTTACCAGGGTGTCTGGGATGCCCCTCAAAGGCATCTTGGTTCTTTTTCTATGTGGAGCCAGCAAGGATGCCCTACTAGCTTTTTGCCTATGTGGTCTGATCTGGAACCATGGTGAATAGGCTGGAGAGTATTTATGTGTAGGACAAACAAGGAGGACCTCCACTGACCAAAACCTGGTCTCCTCTTGTCAGGAAGAGCCCTTCACCTTACAGAATCCTAGGGCCAGTTTCATCCACCTCTGGGGACTAGGGCAGGATGAGGAAGGCAAGAATAAATATCCTAGCCAGTGTGACCTCATGTTTCTGTCCCAGACTGTACCCACCTTGGGTCAAGCCATGGCAAGGGGCAAAAGAATGCTCCCCCTTTTTTATGCCTGAGACAAGATTGGGGGGTTAATAATGTGAGAGGATAGTTGTGTTTTCCCCTTTGAGCAAACCTAGGCATGAAGCTTTGCAATTACATAAGGGATGGATCCATAGCTGATCCACATTTTACAGAAGGGCTTTAAGTATTTCCTCTTTAAAAAGATTGCCACATACATTTAAAGCAGAATCACTAAAGTTCTGTATTTTCCCCATTTTTTAGGAAGTCAGCCCCTAAGTCCAGTGGACTTTTCCTGACCCCTAAAAATAAGAGTAACAGTATCATTTATTGTTTGCTATTACTGGGCACTGAGCTGGGAAATTTAACTACATCCTCGCAACAATCCTATGAGGTACGTACTGTTATTGTCCCCATTATGTAGATGAGGAAGCTGAGACTCCTAGAGGCTCAGTGAATTGTAGCTAGTCAGTGATAAACTACCAAGGCATGGCAGAGAGGCAGAGCTGCCAGCAGGCCTGTGCAGGGGCCAATGGAGGAGGGTTCACATGTTCCCGGGACCTCTGGCCTCAGCCCTGGCTTTCCCTGCCAGGGGGCTGTGCCTGGATGCTCTCCCCTGCTGCAGTGCATGGAGGGTGGGCTGCTTGGAACAGGCTAGACAGTGTTGGTTACTTATTAATTTATTCATTTGACAAATATTTATTAAGTTATTATTTATTAATGTTTATTAAGCTAAGTGCTGGGAATACAAAGGTGGGTGAAAACACACACTGCTCCTGCTTGTGCAGAGCTCATGGTCTAGTGTGGGAGACATTACACAGAACTACCTTACTGGATGCAAAACTGCAGCAGAGCAGGTGTTCACAAAGAGGCTTGCAGGGCCCAGGAGGCCTGCAATGGGGATCTGAAGACTTTCCTGAGAAGTAGAAAGCCGAGGGATGAGTAGGAGTTATCTGACTGAAGAGCAAGGGAAGTGCAGAGGGAAGAGCATGCGCACGGGCAGGCAGGACTAAGAGATGGTTAGTGTGGCTGGATGGGAAAGGAGAAGCGCGGGGTGGGATGTAGCTAGAGGGGTGGCAGGTGTAGCGCTGCAAAGCATAGGGGGTTGTACATGATCTCTAGGCTCCTTGCCTGCCCTCCATCTATCAATCTATTCATTCTTCCTTCACTCAGCCACCTACCCAGTTCACTATCACCCTCTCATTTGTTCACTGAATGAGGGAGCATTTATTGAGCACCTGTGTGTGCCAGGACCTGAGCTGGCTACTGGAGAGGCAGAGTCCTGAAGGAGCTCCCAGACCAGGGAGAGGAGACAGAGTCTCAACACACTGTAATACAGCATGTCTATCTCTACAAGGTACTTAAACAAGGCTCTGGAAGCCCTAGAGGCAAAGCGTCTCCCACGATTCAATCTTCCCAAGGCAAGGGTACGTCATCCCCTCCAGGGAGATCTTCCAGCCTCACTGATCCTCCTGGCATCTAATCCTATTCCTTCCTGCTACAAAAGTAGCCCACTTCTTGCAGCCCCAACCTGGTGGGGAGCGTTTCTGATGTTCTTCTTCATTGAGTCTTCCTGTGGGTCTCAGAGGCATTGCAGAACCCAGGAGAACTGACAGGAGAATGTGGTCAGGCTGTCCTCAGACATCAGAACCCAGCTTCATACATACCTCCAGCTATTTCTTCTTCTGGGTGTGAAACTAGGACAGAAATTTCCAGTGTCCCTCAATTCTAGCCATGTATTCCCACCCCCCATTCCTCCTTGAACTACTTGTCCTCTGCTTGTGACATCATAATCGTCTCTATGGCAACTGATTGTGAGGTCACTAGTCCTTAAAGCAACAGAATCTGTAGGTCCAGACAATGACCTGGAGGACAGAGGGAGAATGTAAAATGGAGGCCTGAGATAGAAACCATCTCCAGCCAGGAAAGAGAAGGCCACCCAAGATCTATGGAGGAAGGTGGACTCCAATTCTCAGCCCATCTGCAGTTAGGCCACGTTAGTGGTTTGCAAGAGCAAGGCCTACTAGAAAGGGAGACTGCCCATCAAGAGGCTGACGGACATTCTGAACAGTGCCCAGGCCTTGAAGTCAGGCCCGAGTTCAAATCCTCCCTGTCTTATGCTTGCCTTAGGCAAGTTTCTGAGCCTCTCCGAGTCCCCAGTTCTTTACTGTAAAAGGAAAATGCTGTCATTTGGCTTTCAGAAATATTCAATCAGATAACCAATAGGACGGGTTGGCACATAGTAAGTGCTCAGTAAATGCTGGTTATATTCACTTTTCTATCCCCTCAGCTGTTAGCCTAGGGTCCTGTATATTATATGTACTTCACTAATGCTTATGACTGTAAGTCTAGTGTGAGGAATAGAGGGCAGTGTTTAGGGTAAGTCAGTGGACCTGGGTTCAAATCCCGGCTCTGCTACTCACCAGCTGTAAGTCCTTAAGCACATCACCATGCCTCTCTGTGCCTTGGTTTCCTTAACTATAAAGTGGGAGATATTGATAGTATTGTCTCTATAAGTTGCTTAGGACTAAATGAGACACTGCAAATAAATAGCACAGCTTGGAATACATGAGGTGCACAGTGGATGTTGGTGATCGTGCTGTCTTGAGTGAGGCTGTTTCTGCATGTGCCATGGTTTCTGTTCACTGTCAGCTTGCAGGAAATATGAGTGAATCTGTGGGATGTCTAGAACTGGAGAGTGGATGAGCCACCACACAGGGCCATAGGATGGCAGCCTCCCCAACAAGGGTCACCATTACCTTTCTGGATGCCCCCAGTATGAATACCCAGTCATGCTGCCAAGCTCATCCCAGGCACAGGGGCTGGTACTCCTTGAAGTCAGAGTGAGCCATGTCTCACTTGTCTGTGAAGCCCAGGCCAGGAGTTCACAAGGGCCACATGGCAGAGGCTCAGCAATACTTAAGGCGAACTGAGTTTCATGATGACTTTTTTTTTTTTTAATGGCTGTCCTGTTTGGAGATCCAAACCCTTGATCTTGAGGTTAACAGGCAGTACTCTAACCAACTGAGCTAACTGGCCAGGCCTTTTTTTTTTTTTTTTTTTATGTCTTAATAACATACTGGCTAACATACGTTCTGCACATATCCTGTGCCAGGTTCTGTTCTAAGCACTTTACCTCTTGTTGATCCTCACAACAACCTATGAGGTAGATACTGTTATTAACCATTTTTAAAAATGAGGAAACAGAGAGGCTAAGTAATTTGTCCAAGTTCACACAGGTAGTAAGCAATGATGGAGCAGGGGTTTGAACCCAGGCTCCCTGGTTCTAGAACTCACACTCTTTTTTTTTTTTTTTTCCCTTTTTTGTCTCTTTTTACTGACCGGCAACGGGATCGCAACCCTCGGTGCTGCACCCGCACCGCGCTCAGCCAGTGAGCGGGAACCGGTCTCCACATGGGATCCGAACCCTCAGCGGGAGCGCCTCGGCACTCCCAAGCAGCGCACTATCCAGTGCGCCACCGGGCCGGCCCTAGAACTCACACTCTTAAGTCCCACATTACCCCCAGCCTAATGGGTCCTGTCTATACATTTTGCCACATCTGCCACCCTGAATCTTCTCTCCCAGCTCTCCCATCTGCCCCTCTCCTTTCAGCTGAGCCTGGGCCCAGTGCAGTCCAAAGAATGCAAATTCTCTCCCATCCTGCTCCAGCCATCTGCCTCCCCCTTCGCTGAAATAAAGCCACTGCTCCCACCGCCGAAGCCACTACTGGATCCCTTGCTTATTTCAAGTCCTCCTAAAGCTTGTTGAGTTCTTAACTTATTAAAGATAAGCACATGGAAATAGGGAGCAAATCTCTTTATTTATGACATAATCTCCAGCCCAGAAAAGCGGCAGGAACAGTGTTGCCTATATTAGGGAACCAATAGGAAAAAAATCAATTAGATCCGCCAGAGCGTTTTGCTATTAACTTTCTTCTGATGTTTCTCTTAAGGCTGGCCATGGGGGTCTCCATCAGCGGCCAGGTTGGAGGAGAGGAGAGCTTTGTAGGAACAGAGGAAGGAATGTCACAAGGAAGGCACCAGGCCAGGCTCCCAGCCAGACACGGGATTCTCCCCCACCCATGGTCTCCTTTATTGCCTTCCAAACCTCAGCCAGGAAGTCCCTACGTGGATTGAACTTCCATGTTTCTTGCTGCAGTTTCAGCTGGTGTCTTCAGGGGCAGTGGGAGCCAGTTGGTTACCCTTTGCTTCTTGCAGACTTGAACCCAAAGTCTGACCACATTTCAGCTAGATCCATTGAAGGCAGGATCCTCTTCTTCCTGGAAGGGCAATATTCTGGAGGGACTCTTGCTGACTGATTTCTAGTAGAGTCTTCTGCTGGGTAACACTGCTTCAGATCTGCAGCCATCCCAGGAGGTCCTCACGTCCATCCGCCTGCCTCAAGGAGCAACTTCCAAGCTATCTCCCACAGACAGGGCTCGCCCTTATTCCTGAGAGCCTCTTTGGGGGGTGATGCTTTGGCTCCCATAGTAACCCCAGATTTCATCTCCTCAAAGGTAAGGGATCATGGCCTGCTCAATAGTTTTTCCTCAGGGCCTGACATATAGCAGGTGCTCAGAAAATATTTATTGAATCAATAATTATTATAATGGCTCCGCTGATTGAATGTTCATTCGTGCCAAGGCTGAGAAGGGCAGGTGCTTTGTTACCTGAGGTAGGACCTCTCTGCTGCTCCCTGAACTAGAAGACAGCCCAGAAGAGCCTTCCAGTTTTGTTTTGTTTTGTCTTGTCTTGTGTTTGGGGGCCAGGATTAGCACAGTAGGAGCAACAGCGCTGATAAGTAGGTATTACAATCCCCACATTACAGAGAAGGAAACAGACTCTGAGAAAAGTAACTTGCCCAAGCTTATAAGTCAATCAGATGTTCTGTGTCCATCCACTGTTGGTTATTTGGAAGTCCTTCTTCTTTTCTTTTTTTTTTTCCTTTTTGTCTTTTTTTCGTGACTGGTAACGGGATCGCAGCCCTTGGTGTCACGCCCGCACCGCGCTCAACCAGTGAGCTGACCAGTCTCTATATGGGATCCGAACCCTCGGCGGGAGGGCCGCCGCACTCTACCAAGTGCGCCACCGGGCCGGCCCTGGAAGTCCTTCTTGAGGTCTAACCTAAACCTTTACTTTTTCATCAGCATCAGTTCCTTCTCAGTCCCATGGAAGCAGAGAACAGCATCACTGCCCAAGAAAACTTCTCTCAGTGTAAGAGTGTCCACCAGCTCTTTGCACACTGTTGACTCAAAATGAATATTAAACACCAAACCTCAGAGGCCAGCCCTGCAGGGCAAACAATGAACCAACCTTCCTTATGCCTGTTCATTATTATAATTAATATTGAGTCAGGGTTGGTGGCGACCTCGCCCTCACCAGGTATTTGGGGTATTTTAGAAGCTTATTCAGATCAATGACAGACAGCTCTGAATAGATAAACTCCCCGCCATCCAGACAAATCAATTGCAACACTGCCGTCACAACAAGCCCAAGAAATCAATCTGATTTCAGGCGACATGGTAACTCAGCGCTGGGCAAGCTGGTTTTAATTTCCGTGTGACTGAGACCCAGCTTCCTCTGCTCACTGGAGCACCCCTCTTTCCCAGCTGGTGCTCTGTGCACACAGGTGCCCAGGTCCCTCAGAGGGCTCAGGGCAAGGGGGGCAACTCATGGAGGACAGGGTTACTGGCAGGCTGTGTGACTTTGAGGAAGACTCTTGAACCCCCAGACCCAGAAGGAGCTGACTCAGAACTGCTGCTGGGATCCTTATTTTGCTGGCCTCAGCTCTGATTTTCCGCTGCCCTCTGCAGAAACCAAGCCTGGAGGCCTCTCTGGGCTGCCTCCCAAATCAGGGAGCTGCAGAGGTAGGCTGCCTACCTCAGGCACCAGGACAACTACCCTTCTTGGTCTTGGAGATTGAGTTTATCTAGCAGGTCAGCAAAAAAGTCATCAGGACAGATATAGCCATTTATTCGGTGCTTACTTTATGTCCATGCATTATGCTAAATACTTTATACCCATCATCTTAACTCTCATTGCAGCCTAAAGAGATAGGTAGCAATTATCCACATTTCATAAGGGAGGAAACCAAAGCTCAGAGAGGTTAAATAACTTGTCCTGAGTCACACAGCTTGTAAGTGGTAGAGCCTGGATTTGAACCCATGGCTAGTAGACTCTTGTGCCTAAGCTTTAGCCACCACATTCTCCTAAAGATGACATCAGAGGTACCCTCATTGTCTCCCTGCCTGGACACTGCCTGGTTAAATGAAGTCAGTGCTTTTCCTCTGTTCCCTGAACTTTCACCTTGATGCTTCAGGTACTGAGTTGAGGGTGTTGAGGAGATGAGAGGGTCGAGAGGCTGAGCTGGCCGTCTTCCCACCCACCCCCAGCTCTGCCCCGCCACCTCATTAGTATATCTAAGTGATTAGGAGTGGGGGCTGGGACAGGCAGCAGCATGTTGGGAGATGTGGCTTTGGAGTCAGCAGATCTGGGTCCAAATTCTAGCCCAACCCCTTATTAGTCGAATACCCTGGGCACATCTTAACCTCTTGGAACTTCCCCTATCCTGTCTATACAGTGCGGATAATGTTCCCCAGACCACAGGTTGTGAGGATCAAAATGAAACATTTCGTGTGAAGTACTTGGCATGGAGTAGGTGCTCAATGTTTTGGGCTCCTTTCCCCCTCTCTTGCCCCTGTTCTTTCCGGAACTTCATGCCTTGGGTGCCTAGTTCTGAATGTCCAAGGTCAGGGTTTTTCAAATATGTTTTAGCTAAGAAAGTCTCTAATCAGGTGATGCCTAATGAAGAAGGCAAGGATACAAAACAGATGAAAAGGGAGTTGGTCAGATGGTGATGGGGGCCAGGAGCCCTCCTGCTTGAACCAAACCCTTCTCATGCCCAGCCCCATAGCAGCCCCTTAGGTACTTCCACTGAGCCCTGGGCCTGGGTGATTTTCTGGCTCCAGCACTATCCCTCAGCCACCACCCACCTTGAGCCTGTTTTGCATTCAGAGCATGACAACCTAGTGCTAAATGGGCAAAGCTGCCTCCGGCCACAAGGAGGCCGCATATCCGTCTGCTCTGGGGCGGGAGATAGGGTTGGGTATTGCAGCTGGGGAGGCGTAGATCTGGTGGCGAGAGGATCCAGAATTGGGAAGGGGGTCTTCTGTCTGTCCTGGGGAGCAATGGGCCTGGGCTGGCTCTCATGGAGGTAGATGGTTGTCATCAGGCTCAGCACCTTATGTCCTCCCAGGGGGAGGCAGAGACCTCAGGAAACTGAAGCCCAGCAATGGAGAATGACATGATACTGCACAGCTAGTAAGTGACAGAAGCAGATTCAAACCCAGGCTTGTGTGGCTCGAGAGAGCTGGGACTGCGCCCGGCTCTCTCCTCTCCGCACAGTGGCTGCCCCCTACCCCTGGTTCTGCAGAGAATGATCTATCACCACCAAATGCAGAACGTGAAGAGAGAAACTCAAATTATAGCAGGAGGGAACGGGATTAGCTGCTGGGAAGGACTTCCTGACTCATTAGCTTGTCTCTAGGCTAGGTTATTAGAGAGGCAGTGTGCTCCCTCTCTGGAGGGGTTTCAGGTGGGGTCTCAGTTCAGCTGGGCCCCTGCGGCTCCCACTTCCTCAAAGCTGCCAAGAGACAAGATGACTGATTTGTGTGGCTTTGTCTTTTGTAACTTTGATTTTTTGAATAGGTAATACCTGCACACGGTTCAAAAAATAAGGGTACAAAAGCTCATTCAGTGAAGTCTCCCCCCATCTCAGTCTCCCAGTTCTCCTCCCCAGAGGCAAGCAATATTATCCGTTTCCTGTCTAGACATATACAAGCAAATGTGGACTCACATTCCCTTTCTTTACTCCTATTTTAATACACAAGATATAGCATAGCCTGCACGCTGTTCTGTGCCTTGCTTTTGTCACCTGACAATATATCTTGGCGACTACTCCGAATCAGTACATAAAGAGCTGCCTTACTCCTAGGTGTCTTTTTATGGTCACAGGCTTCTCAGGAGCTCAGAGTAATCACATCTGGTTTGATTAGCTTCACATTTCCATTTACGACATCCCCGCCCAGAGAAGGCAGGAAACCTCTCCAAGGTCACGCAGCAAGGACTAGAGACCCATGCCGGGCTTCCTCCCCTCCTCTGTCCCCAGCTCCTGCCCTCAGCCACCTGGAGGCTGAGCGCTGCCCAGACCACGACAAGGAAGGGGGTGGGGGCGTCTCTCATTGAGATGCTCTCCGCGTTTGCGGTCGGCACCCGGCTGGGTGCACGGGGCGGGCGGTGGGCGCGGGGGCGGAGGGGCGGAGGGGCCGCGGGGCCGAGCGCCCACGTGGGAGCCGGCGAGGCCGGGCGCTTCCCCGGGAAAGGCGCGCCGCGTGCTTCCCTGTAATGAGCTCCCAGGGCCCGAGGTGAGCTTCCCCGGCTGCTCACACGGCAGCCGCGTGGCACCAAAGAACACGGGTACTTTTTTTCTTCCGTGCCTGACAGCTCATTAGAAGAATTAATTTACTCCAGCGTTTGCAGTTTAAAGGACATTATTTACTGGTTAATTGTTGTTATTACAAAATGTTAAATATCATTATTTATTTCCCAGGCCCTGACAGCTTCTCTGACAGGAATTTATTAGGTGAGACTGTATCACCGGTGGGTACCCCTGTGCCAGGCAGGATAAACGTGGGGGATGTGCCCCTAGGCCTGGGTTTCTGGGCAGGGCAGGCACTTTGAGGGCCAGGAAGTGAGGGGCTGCACCCTGGCCCGGCCCAGGGCAAGTGACACATGTTGTGTTCTCACTCCCCATTTCTGCTCGCTGATGTTGGGGGGAGGGTTGAGGGGTGGCAGACAGGGGACATGCACTTGCATGCAGTTTGGGGGTCAGGGAGGCAGTTGCCAGAGGCCCAGTGGTCAGAATGAAGCCTGGACTTTGGGTCCTTTTCGCAAAAGTTACTCCCAAGAATAGAAGTCTTCAGGCCACTTTCCTGAGCTCAGAACCCAAGAGCTGGAAGGAGGCTCAGTGGTCAGGGCGTGCTCAGGTCACAAACTGGTGGCCTCCAGGCTATCAATGGCTTATGGATTTGTGTTTGATCTGTTCAGGAAACTTCACATAAAACCCAGATTTCTGTTTTCTCTTGAAAAATCAGAAAGTCATGCCACGCTTGACCCATAGTCTTGCATCAACTGGCAATGATCATCTGGCATTGAAGGGCGGTGTCATTCAAGGGACACGCCTGCTCTCTTAACTATGGCACCCCCCACCCTTCCCTTCCCTTTGCACGTTATTTTTCTGGCCTCTGTGGGCATCTAAGTTTTCAACCCCGACCTGCTCTAATGATGATGTATAGATGAAAAAACTGAGCCCAGAGAGGTTGTCTTCGACGGCCAGGATCACACCCCAGTCCACTTTTCACCCCACGATGCTGCCCCCAAATCTTTCTGTCGCCACCTCCTCTGGGTCCAGTTTGGAGTGAGTTCTGGCAGCCTCCGGGCCAGGAATAAGAGGCAGCCTAGTGAGAATTTACAAGGATCATGGCTGTATAAATAGCATTCATTTATTCATTCAGGAAATAGTTTCTGAGGACCTACTATATGATATAGAAAAACAATTTGGACACAAATTCTACTCTCAAGGAACTCAGTCTGATAAGACTGTACGAAACAAGCACATGAAGACAATGCAGGGAGATGTCCGAGGAGTAGGGGCATAGGACGATAGGACAGGGAGGGCTGGAGGGGCTCAGGAAAGGAGGCTTTCCAGGGGAGGAAATTAGTACTTTATGGAGCATTTTCTAGGACTGCCTGGATCCTGACACACAGACACACATCTTATTTAGTTCTTGCAAAGTGTCTGATTGAAAATATCTGTCATCAACTGATAAATAGTGCCATAGCAGGCTTCAGAGAGTCCCCCACCTGCTGTCTAGATCCTTCCCCCAGGGTGGATGCCTGCAAGCCACTCCAGCCCTGGGGACCCTCTGATAGATTGTACCATTGCTGTACAATCTATCGACTGTCACCCTCATCTCACGACTAGTCTATAGGGCAAGGCTGATTACCCTCATTTTACAAGTAAGGAACGTGAGGCTCAGAGACAGAAGATGGGAGCTGGATGCTGACAGATGAGATGGGCCCTGGGAAAGAGAGAGGATTGTTGTCTGAGACCAATACCCAGCCATGGGAAATGAGGATCTTGTGGGCAGATTTCAAACAATGGCCCTTTAGACAAGGTCTTCAGTCCCATTCTTTCCTCCCCAGGAAGCTGACAGCAGCAGGTAGCCTCAAGGAAACTCTGGAGAACCAAAGAGATGAAAACGAGCTCAACTGAGCCATTGCTGTTGCTATACCGTATATTATTATGAAGTTATTCCTGGCAGGCAGCCTGGTTTATTTTAGACCCTACCTCAATTCTTCCATGTTATGGTCCCTAATTCCTTGCCTGGTGAGACAGAAAGAGACTAGTACTTTTGGAGAGTATCCTGAGCAGAATCAGAAACTGTAACTACAGCTTGAGGAATTGTACAGATCCTCAGAATATCAGGGTTTGCCGCCCTTCAGAGGTCTTCTCCACCAGCCCCCTCATTTTATTTTATTGCCATATTAAATTAAAAAATTTTTTATTCATTTTTGAATAAGTAATACGTGCCCAAGGAGCAAAATTCAAAAGGCATAAATGTATAGGGTGAACAATTGCTCCAACTCCTCAGAGGTGGCCAATGACATCGGTTTCTTCTGTTCCACTGTATTTAAAAATAGCGTGGCTTCTCTTTTCTGTTCATGTAGAAAATACAATTCCTGCAGAAGAAGATAAAAATCGTATGCTTTCCACTATTTAGAGCTGAATGCTCTTCACTTTCTGGTGTCTAATAAGCCAGCCTTTTCTCTTTGCATAGACACATGCATCTATAGTGACAAACTTGCATAGCCAGGCTTTATTACTTGTTTCCATTAAATATGATTCTTTGAAAATAAAGACTGGAGAAGATACATGCTAAACTGATTGCAATGGGTACCTTGGGGAGAATACTGGGATTGGGTTAGCATTAAGGGGGAACTTTGCTTTATCTTTATTATTTGAAAAATTTTTTTAGTATGAAAATATATTTATTACTTCCCTCTGATATTCTCCTAGAATCTGGTTTTAAATGACTGCATCAGAAGGCTACTATTTAATTAACCTTTATTATTGTGGTTTTAAGTTGTTTGCAAGTTCTGCTACCATAAACAAAGCTAGGATGGACCTTTTTTTTTACATCTTTGGACACTTGTCTAGTGTTGCCTTGGGGCAGTTTTTAAGAAATGGAATTGCTGGGTCAAAGGGTATGTATACTTTAAGGCTTTTTGATCCATCATGTCAAATTTCCTTCCTTCTGGGCTGTTCCAATCTCCCGTACCCCCAGCAGTTCCCACTTCTCACCCCCACATCAGATTTGTTCGGTTCAGTACACATGTAAGGTTTGTGAGATAGTGGGGCAAAATCATGGCAGGCCAGGGCAGTTTCTTCTCTGGATGAAGTACCCTAGGATGCTGGCAGGAAACAGAGGGGACCTCTGTGGCCAAAGGGAAAAGGAGGAGCAATGGTAGGTGCAGAACCCCTAGGCAGGTGGGGAGGGGCCACTACCAGTCCAAATCAAAGGTTGTACAGAAAGCGCTTGAGGCTGGATCCAGGTCCTTCCCCAGGCATCTACATGTTGGGTGAGTAGTGCCACCTTCTGCCCTGGCTCTGCAGAGCTAAAGGCATGGCTGGGAAGGCTCCTCTTAGAGCTCTTCCAGCCCATGAGAGTCCCATCCCTCAAGTTCATGTGGCACCTGGAGGACTTTCCAGGATCAACGTCTCCAGCTCCTGCCTCCTCTAAGTGACTCAGTCTGTTTTCTCCTTTATTCTAAATATTAGTCACTGCCCAATTCTTGTGGGTCTCACCCATAGCCTTTGTACTCGTAGATTCTCTGGCAAGTTGACCCATCTCATTTTGAAAACTTCAGGAGACAAAAGGTGGACATGAGACAGACTTGTTGGTTTAATATTGAAAAGATGGCTTTCTGAAAGCACCCCCTCCCCTCTGGAGCCTGGCATCTCCCCCCTAGCTGACGTTTCCTCTTGATGGGGTGGAAAGAGAAAGCCCAAGATTGGATCTCATTGGTGAGATGAATAATACATTTGAAGCATCTCACAAACTGTGTTTGATCCGCCTAAAGCTTCAACCGTTAATGTATTTCTCTTTATCCCCAGCAAGGGAGGGCTGGGAACTGTCAACATTTTCCTTTCTGCCTAATTTGTGCCTTTTCCACAAAGAGAAAAGCAGGGGCTGGAGGAGGCAGGGAGGCAGAGAAAGGAGGACAGTAACACACCTCCCTGGAACAATGCAATGAGCCACAGGACTGGGGGTGCTCCCAGGGCCTGGGAACCCCTGGGCTTGCTAGGACAGAGCAAGGGGAAGGAGGCTTAAAGGAGATGTGTGTCGGGCTCTTTGGGAGTCTGTTTGCAGGACTGTGTGCCCCAAAGAATTTAGTCCCTGGGAGGGCCCACATCCGGTGTTTCTGGTGGCAGATCAGAGGTCGGAAGTTGAGGCTTGCACGCTGCCAAGCCTTGCGGATGTTTCCTTCATCTCATGGGAAGCAGAGGGTAACCAGGTCGAAAACTGCCAGTGACTGAGCTCAGGGGCCAGCTCTGTGGCCGTGTTTCAACCTACGTTCTTCCAGTCACTCCTCAGGCTCTCTGTGTGTGTGTGTGTGTGTGTGTGTGTGTGTGTGTGTGTGTGTGTGTGTGTGTGACCTCAGTGCTAAGGATCCTATCCAAGGTCACACCGAGGGCTGTCTTGCTCAGAAATTCACATTCTTAACTACAGGGCTGGTCTCCCTCTCATCTAGTCTTCCACACCCTGTCAAACTGGTCTCCTGTTCCGGAAGGGAGCAGAGAGGAGGGGTTAAGAGCACAGACCCCGAAGGCAGCCACCTGTGTTCTGAATCCCGGCCCCCCCCCTTAACCTCTCACTGTGCCTCAGTTTCCTCATGTGTAAAACGGAGATGTTATCAGTAGTACCGATCTCATAGGATTGTGGTGAGGATTAAGTAAATAAATATCCTCAGGTACTCACGGCACTGCCTGGAGCACAGGACACACACTGTCTTATTCCCAGCCTATTCCCAGTAGCACCTGCCCCCCTCCCGACTGACCTTGCACCTATTCCATCTTCCCTCTTGGGACTGTCTGTCTCCATCCCAATCTGCCTTATTTCCTAGCCCCCTTCCTCCTCTGCTCAGCCTTGCTTGGGGCCACACTGTCAGACCCCTCAACACCCCCATTCTTGGAGACTTTCCTGTGATTCCCCAGAGTGCCATTGACACCTACCAGATTTCTCTGGGTCTTTTGCCTGATTTCTAATGGGTCCTCTCATTCCCATGGACCTTGCCGATTTTCATGGCTCTTTTATCTCCTGCAACAGCCAGTACAGGAAACGCCCATTCCCTAGGTAACCAGCGCACACTTTTGCAGGCTGGAGAGCGCAGACAGAGATGACTTCCCTGGAGGGACACAGAGCAGATAGTCCCCACTGGGGAAGGGACAAGGGATGGAGGATCGAGAGTGATTTTGCTAATAACTAACAATGTGTCTCCATCCTGAGCCATTCGTTCCTGCACTTCACAGGCTCTTGCCTCACCCCAGCTCCCCGTGGGAAGCTATTCATTGTGTCTGCCCTCAGTCCCTCCAACCGCTGCTGTGAACTGGGACTTATGCACCACAACAAAGAAACACCTCAGAATTCCCCAGTATGGAACAGGAGCAAAGAGCCTGCCAAAGCAAGTAGGGCAAGTTGAGTTGGGAGAGGACCTCCTTACAGTGTGGGTGGTGAGAGGGTGGTCCTGGGGAAGTGGGACATCTCCCTGCAGGAAAAGGCAGGTCCAGGGGTCCCCAGCAGCCTGGCCTGTGTGCTGCCCGGTGCCCCAGAGCTCTTCTGTTCAGGCCTGGCAGCCCCTGGAGGTGGCATTCTGCTCAGGAGCTCAGAGCACAGACGGGGAGGCGGGCATTGCCTCGAATCGATTTGCGGGAGCAGCGGGGGCTTTCTCTTCCTCCTTACTTCCCTGGTCTTTGATCTCCTGTCCTCCCTCCGTAGTCCATTTCCCCCCTCCTTCTTCCCTTGATTTCTCCCTTTTTTCTTCCTGTAGCTGAATCACAGCCGCTGTCTGGAAGGCGGGGTGGGGGGTAGGGGGGCAGTTCTTTGTCCCTCTTGCTTCTCTGACTGGATGGGTCCTCGCTGTCCAGGTCCCAGCCTCCTACCCAAGTCATGAGGCAGGATTTGGCCACGGTGAAAGGACACACACACACACACACACACACACACACACACACACACACGAAAAGCAAGAGCTGAAACAGAGGGAGAAAAAACCAAGGAGCAGAGGGGAGAGGCAAACAGAGAAAGACAGACAAGATTCAGAGCATCAGAAAGACCGTGAAAGAGATGGGGAAGAGGCAGAGACAACGAAAAAAGAGAATTCAGCAAATTAAAAATTTTACAACCATCCAGCAAGTCTGCAAAAACGATCTTCCCTGCGGTCTTTCATTTATCTCATTATCTGACTCCTAATGTGCCTTTCCGCCTTTCTTTTCTCACCACACTTGGTGCAAAATCTTATTAGGTTTTTTTTTTTTTTTCTTTCTTTCTTTTTTTCTGGCAGGGGCTTCATATAGTCTTTTTCATTACATTTTCTAATAGAAGCCATCAGTAGGATGGCACGGCTGGAGGATTAAAAAGCCACCTCAGCAGCCTCCTGGCCAGCAGAGCCATGACTTACAGTAGCCCCATTCACGCTGCCAGGGGAGCGGGCCAGCCCTAGCGTCCAGGTCAGAGAGACCAAGGCTGTGCTGTGGAATGTTCTAGGGCTGGGAGAGGCATGGACTCTAGTGAGAACAGAAGAGCTGGAGGAGGGGCCCCTTCCTGGAGCTGTTTCAGAGCAGGAGTGACAGACACCTATAATTAATCCAGCTGAGCCCATGTCTTGTTACTTTATAGAAGTTCTTTGCTCCTGCAAAAAGGATATTTTGGGTCTATCCAGATTTTTGTGTGTGTGTGGTAAAATAGATGTAAGAGAAAATATACCATTTTACCATTTTAAGGGTTCAGTGGCATTAACTACATTCATGTTGGTGTGCAGCCATCACCACTGTCCATCTCCAGAAATTTTCCATTATCTTAAACTGAGACCCTACACCTGTTAAACAGCGACTCCCCATTGCCCCCTCCCCAGCCCCTGGTAACCACCATTCTCCTTTTTGTCTTTGTGAATCTGCCTATTCTAGGTATCTCATATAAGTGGAATCATATATTATTTCTCCTTTTGTGTCTGGCTTGTCTCAGTTAGCATAATGTCCTCAAGTTTCACTCATGCTGTAGCAAGTGTCAGAATGTCATTCCTTTTAAAGGCTGAATAATATTCCATCGTAGAAATATACCACATTTTGTTTATTCCACCCTTCTTAAAAACCAGAAACATTTCCACATGAAGAAAGAGAAGAGAAAACGTTCCCAGATTCCTATCACATTAATATATAACAGTGTTTCTCCCTTTTGTGTGTTTTCATCTCTCTTTTGTCAATAATTATACCTTCATCCCATTATCAACAATTCCGTCCTCCAAGGGCTGCTCCAAACTGCTCTGAGAAAGCAGCTGGGCAGAGCATTTGGTATTTGGGAAGGGCCAGAAGTTATGGGGAAACAGGTCTGATAAATCAAGGAAAAGAAAGAAACTTCTATAAAGTAACAAGCCATGATACTGCAGGGGTTATAAATTGGCCCTGAAGGTATTTCCCACGTCAGTCTCCAACATAATTTGGGCCACACATTGAATATCACTGGATTAACTCTACAGCCTCTCAGGGGGGGAGATTTTGAAGAGAAAAGTGGTCATTTGGAAATATTTGGTTTGGTATGTTTTAATAAAATGAGAAACAACTTTTAAATGTCTGTTGCTTTGGGAACCATTTAGGCCACCCCTCTTTAACTGTAGCACCCCTCAAGTGCTTGGCTGGGGCTACACGAGTTGGTCCCAACCAGCATTTCTCAAAGACCAGAGAACATCACAGATGTGGGGGAGCTACAAGGGAAAGCGTTATTGCAGAAGTGTGTGTATCAGTGCCTATAGGACCCCAGCTGCTCCCAGCAGGGTCTCCCCAATCTCGGCCACTAGTTCTGCTAATAATGATAATGCCTGTGTGGTCCTTTGAGATCCTTTCCCCTTACACTTCTTTCCACTGTCCTCCAGGACTCCTTTGTTCTGAGCCTCTGCCAGCCTTGTTCCCTGTCCCAGACTCCAGAAGACTGTGGATTCTGCTCAGAGACAGTAGAAGCCTAGAGGTCACAAAGACAACCTCACCAAGCCCCTTTCTTTCTCTCATCTTGTGACAGAGCCCCTAAAATGAAATATGGATTTCATCACTTTTCCTCTCCCTGCAGAAGCAGAAGGTATTTATTTCCCACATGTCCTTAAAAATTGGGTCTTTTCTTTTTACACTGACAGACCGAGACAGACTGATCCACACACCCTCTCTCCAATACCAGCCTTTTCTAGATCACTCCCTTTCTCTTCTTGAGAAACTGCCCCCTCCCTTCCATCAATGCTCCAGGGTGCTTTTATTTTTCTTTTATTTTCAGCTCCCTATCCATCAAGGGGAGGGGGAAGCACTTTATCTGAGCCCTTGGTGAGCAGCGGCAGCAACCGGCAGCTGCCAGGGCAGTGGGAACTTCATTTCCGGCGCTGACGTTTATAAATGTGGCACAGAATACCAGTGGGGACTGGAATAAATCAAACAGCCTCCCCAGAGGTCCTTAGGGGCTGCTTTAGAATTTCTTCCCATGGGGGGTGATGCTTCCTCTCTTTCTTTCCAGGAGTGGGGGCAGGGGTGGGAGGGAGCGCTGTTCTGTGCAACACAGAATGAGCCACCTTCTCACCCATCTTCACAAAAGAACTGAGCCCAGTCCCCAGGCTGCTGTGGGGCGAGAACATCCGGCCTATGTCTGGATGTGGAGAAAGGCTCAGGAGTGAAGTCCCGGGAGGGAATGCTGGCTCTGTCGCTTTTTAGCTCTCGGTTTTCTCATCTGCAAAATGGGGGTGAAAATGCCTGCCTGTCCACTCCACGGGGCTGTTGTGCAGACTGAATGAGATGCTTGTGAAGTGAGCGCCCTGAAACCCGTGACAAGCTTATGCAAGGGGTGATGAAGGAGCTGTGATGAGGACCAGGGCTAACCAGCACCCCAGGGTGTCTGGAGAGCTTTATGAATGGGCTCAAAGCAGACTTTCCGCAGCGCATTCCAGGAGCCTCTGCCTTCACCTTTCCTTTAAGGATTCTGGGCAAGGAGCCCCGAGCGTTGGTTCCAAACACAACTGGAATCTGCCCAATGTCTTTTTTGTGTGTGTGTCTTTTTTCGTGACTGGTAAGGGGATCACAACCCCTTGGCTTGGTGTCACCCGCACCGCTCTCAGCCAGTGAGTGCACCGGCCATCCCTATATAGGATCCGAACCCGCGGCGGGAGCAGCGCTGCACTCTCCCGAGTGCGCCACGGGGCCAGGCCTGCCCAATGTCTTTTCTAAACCTTTTTTCCCTCTGCCCCTCTAAACAGTAAGAAGATAAAGGTAGACAAGTATGAGAGGTGATAGACTGCGAGTGACCAAGAGAGAGAGAATAGAGCCCAGATTCCGCCTGGGAGAGGGGCTGCTGGGGACGAGGCAGGAAGCTGGCAGAGGCTGGTTAATACAACCTCGCCACTGTGAACTCAGCCCGGTCCCCTTCAAGCTTCTGTACCAGAGCCCTGCTTAGTGAGATGAGACCCAGCATGGGCCCAGAAATCCCTTTCTTTATATTCTCTGAATTTCCAGACACTGCACATGACCCATCACCTGCTCTCTGGCCTTTCTGTGGATTTCAATCCTACCCAGGTCAAAGCCTGGCTGTGGTTGGAGCCTGGGTGCCAGAGCCCATCCCTGAGTCCATCAGGACTGCAGTGATTTGTACAGCGTTTTCTTCTAAGTCTTTTCCTGTATGCAACAAGATTCCACCCAGCTTCACTCCCCAGAGACAACTAGTGTTGCCAGTTTCTTGCTATCCTTATAGGGAGAAAATTGATTTTCTTTAAATATTTGTTTAACACTTTCTTTGAACAGGTTAGGTACTACAAAAAGTAAGGATGAGCAGAGGACCACGCTTCTCTGTTGTTCTGAGCTATTCAGCTCTGGTGGGCAATTGTGTGCCCCCTTCTTCAAAACAAAAGCTGTGCAGTAAGCAGGACCCACTCTCAGCTGAAGGCCATTAATCTTGGGGGGATCACGGCCTATACTTGCACCTCATCAAAACATTCCTCCTTTTAAACAAATACACTGATTCCCTAAAAGCCATTCTAGTCAGCAAAATTCTTTTTCAACTTCTTCCAATTCATTGTGATGTTTAGGGTCTTGTGTACACTGGCCCCTCAGCCAAAGCCTGGTGGTCCACACCTAAATCTGGCTTTCATGGTGGCAATTATTACAAGATTCCCACTCTTGCTGCCTTCTGAGAGAGGTGGTCATCCTTCTTGACAATTGCTATTGTCTTTTTTCGCTCTTGGTACCTGGGGAGGAAGGGGCCGGGGGCATGGGGGATTGGCATAAATAGAAGACCTACTGGGGACTTTATGTATTCTGGGTATAGCTAATCTAATTGCAGACAAGTTTGGAAGCCTAGCAATGGCAAGCTGAGTTATTTGGACCAACTGTCCCAGTGAAAACAACTAAAAGTGCTAGATAAAATATCAAAATCATCTTAAAAGTCCTGAAGAGTTAATAAAATAGAAAGGAATTGACAGGCCAATGTGAAGAGGAAGCCAAAGGATAGGAACCACTTTTCCCTTAAAGAACATCTGTCAATCCTAGCAAATCTAAACTTTCATTTTGATTCCTGGTAGAATGAGGGGAAATAGAAATCTAAGCCCAGTGCTTGTATGTGGCGGAGAGTCTAATAGAAGATTCTTCCCTTAATATGCTGAGACCCCAAAGGGCTACATCATCAGGGTAAGGGTGAAGCAAGCCAGCCTCGTTCACATTGTCTGGGTGGTCCAGGGAACCTCAGGCTGGGAGGTTATCTAGATAACTCTGGCCTGGTGGTGCCCCTGGTGCCTGGGGAAAGTAAACACAATCCTCTCTAGAGGAAGGCTCTTTATACTTAAATATTCGAAAACATTCTTCTTTTTTTTTTTTTGGCAGCTGGCTGGTAGAGGGATTGAACCCTGGACCTTGGTGTTAATCAGTACCACGCTCTAACCAACTGAGTTAACTGACCTCTGGCCAATATATTCTTTGTTCAAGTACAATTACCAGAGCATGGTTAAAAATTAGCCAAGCCTACAAGAAAATAAGGCTTCATGAGTGAGAGTCATAGAAACAGGAGACAAACGAAAGTAGAAAGAAGACTTCACACATTAGAATGATCAAACTTAGACTATTAAACAAGCATGCTTACTGTGGTCAGATAAATAAAAGACAAGCTTGAAAATATTTGCAGGGAATAAGAAATTATATGCAAGATGACAAAATAAACTTTTAAAAAACCCAAGTAGAAATTCTAAAAAACAAACAAACAAACAAAAAACAACTAAACTAACTGCAACTAACTAACAACTAACTGCAACTAAAACTCAACTCATTAATTTAAAAGCAGCTTAGATGCAGTGGAACAGAGAGTTAGCAAAGTAGAAGATAATAAGAGAAATTACCCAGAGTGCAGCATAGAGAGAAAAGGGGGGGGGGGCATAGAGAAGATAAGAGATACAGCGTATAGAGGTCTAATGAATATTTAATTAACATCCCAGAATGGGAGAAAAGAACAAATAGGGCAGAGGCAAGTACTGGAAGAGATAATGACTGAAAGTTTTCCAGAACTGATGAAAGATACCAGACCACAGGTTCAAGAGGCCAGTAAATCCCAAGCATGAAAGTCCTGTCTACAGCAGCCACATGAGAGAGGACAGAGGGGTACAGTGAGAATTGCCTCCCCAGCTCCAGCAGGCTTAAACACTTCCCTTAAATAAAAACCTCAGTTGGAAGAAAGAGCACTAGGCTCCCCAACAAGAAGCAAAGCCTTGAGGCTTTGGCGCCAAAGATTCCCTTCCTCCCTTGGCCTTTTTCCCTTTTCCACTGCTGGGACCTCTCCTCTAGACAGGCCCTGGTGTCCTACCACCCATCCACAAAGGCTTTCCCTTAAACCTCTCTTTCTCTCTTGACCTCAAGGGAAGGAGGGGAGCCCAAGACAGAAACAGAAAGAATAGAAGAATAAGAATCAGTGAGAAAGAAGATCAAGAGAGATGGGTCCTGCAGGCATCATGGCTCAGGAGATGGGCCAGGCTGGCTTTGCCGGCTAGTCTGGAGGCAACAAGCAGAAGGTGGGGTTGAAGCTGACTTAGAAGCTGCTCTCCAGAATTCTGCTTCCCTCCCTTCCCTCTGGCTTCCCTCTGATCCTCTGCCTCCATGACTGTATGGTTGACAGGGTACTGTGGGGGGGCCCGAATGCCCATATCTGCCTACATTCCCTAATCAACAGCAATGTCAGCAGGTCAGGCTGCAGAGGTCAGAGGGGAAGAGCATATCTACTTGCAAAGTGGAGAATTCCTGGAGTTAATCTTCCTGCATGCTACCGAATTTTGGTTGCCATTTGTTACCTGTCAAGCCAGCCCAACCCATGCAAAAGCTATTTTACATTTCCTCCTCCCAGTTCTACTCTTTCCCCCGACTCCCCACCTCAGAGTAAGGTGATAGGGTGTGAAGTGTGGGAATGACACAGAAGAGCATTTCTCCAGAGAAGGGAGGGGAGGCTGCTGGCAGAGGACAGGAATCTAGTCTCCATCCCAGACACTCCCCACCTCCACAGAGGAGAACTGGGATGCCAGCTCCCAGCACTCTTTGATTTCTCATTTCCCCAGTGCCCCTGAGCTTTAATGGGACCTTCTCCAAAAGCCAAGTGGTGGAAATGTACCCACTCATTCGATAGATATGCCCACGTTGTACGTATGTGTAAAGACACCTACTGAATGAACACCTGGGTATACTGTAGAGCACCACGGTTGGATGAGTGGGCAAATGTCATCACATTTTTGTGTAGGGCTGGGACAGAAAGACCTAGAGATAAGGTTAAGAAGATTCCAGTGTTCATCCTCAGGGAAATTTTTCCTTAAGAAAAGCAAAAACCCCTCCTCCCTTGTTTTTAGTGCATTTCCTCTTGTCCCAGCGAGGTCTGAGAGCATCCTTTCCTAGGTGCAGCCTGTCTCCCTCCCTACAGCTAAATTTAATTCAAGGGTACTTCAAAGAGCTTGTGGAAAAATGGAATTAAAAGATAATATTAATCCTTCCGTGAACTTTTTGAAGTATGTTCGTATTTTTTCAGAGGTTTCAGTCCTAATTCCCAGGACTTCTCGTATTTTCTTCCCTCCCCCGGAGTCTGCCTAGCAATTACATTCTTGTATCTTGAAGGAGCTTTGTTTGTTCTAATATTCACCATTTAACAAATACAAAAGCAAAGGTGGGGCAGGAAACAGAAGCCACGGTCTCTGGGTGTCCAACTCCCACCCCTACCTCCTGGTCTCAAGGTGGGTACCGTCCTGGGCAGCTCACAGAGGGCACCGTCAGCCTTTGATGAACCCTGCTGGGCCAGCCCAGAAGAGGCATTTTGCCCCCTGGGACACCCAGTCCCAGACTGCTAGAGAGCCCTGTGAGTCTAGGGCGCCCGTGTGTAGCCAGAGAAACCCACCATCCATCAGCAAATATTTATGGGCACCTTCTCTGTCCCCAATGCCACGTCTATACCATGGAATACTATGCAGCCATCAGGAAGAATGAACTGGCTCCATGTGACTGATGTGGATTGCCAAAATAAAGAAAATGAAAGCATCAAGGTGTAAAAAAGTAGGCTACATTTTTTTTTTTTTTTTGTCTTTTGCGTGACCGGTAAGGGGATCGCAACCCTTGGTGTGGTGTCACCCACACCGTGCTCAGCCAGTGAGCGCACCGGCCATCCCTATATAGGATCCAAACCCGTGGCGGAAGTGTCGCTGCGCTCCCAGCGCCGCACTCTCCCAAGTGCGCCATGGGGCCGGCCCAAAAAGTAGGCTACTTTTGAGATTAAAAAAAGAATACACTGTATAAGTGTTTGTATACCCAGAGAACATCATCAGAGGGACACAAAAGGAAATAGCAAGAGGGTTGCATCTGATCAGGAGAACTAGGTGCTGACGATAGAATGGAAAGGAGACTTTCTTTTCCAGGTGTTCTCTTTTGTACACTTCATTGTTGTTCCATATGTATGTCTTACCTAGGAAAAATCACGATGAAAAGAAGACTCCCTCCCCTTAAGGAGCTCAGGGGAAGGCAGACATGCAAACAATTACAATGCAATATGCTCATTGTTATCATTGAGACTCTGCAGGGTGGGAAGGGAGTATAGGAAAGAGGTAACCTAAATCAGCTTGGAGGTGTCAGAGAATTTGGAATAAGTGTAGTGAACGCTGGAACCTCTCTTACTTAGCTCAGCGTTGCCAGAGTATAAAGAGCACAGTGAGAAGGGACGTACGATGGAGCTGCAGGAGCAGGCAGAGGCCAGTACATGAACCGCCTTGTGTGCCAAGGTGAGGAATTTGGATTTTATCCTAATAGGAAAGGGACAGCTGTCAAAGAATTTTCAGCGGGGAGTGACCTGTTCAGATTTGCAGTTTAGAGAGATGACTGTGGTGGGAATGGGGAGGGCAAGGATGGGGTGGGAGATGCGTTAGGAGGTTAATGCAATAATCGAGGTCAGAAGCGGACGGATGACTGGGGCAAAGGGAGCAGGGACAGAGGAGCAAGGGTTAAACCTTGAGACACGAAGCGTGGTGGTGACATGTATGGAGACCATGCACAAAGCCTGCTCTGCCGCGCTCTCCGTTTTCTCACGCTGGCGTCCTCTGCACATTCAGGGCCCCAGACACCCCCAGCAGCTGGCAGGATGGGTCCAGAGGGGCCCTTCCTGCTCTGCCTGCCTCCCTGCCTGCCTCCTAGCCCCAGGCTCCAGCTCCTTGGCAAAGCAGGGCAGGGAAAAGAGAACAGAAGCCTCTCCCTCGCCATTCAACTCCTAGGTCTCTCCTATTTATTCCACCTCTCTCTCGATTTGGGTCCTCTCATTATTTCTGTTCTGTACAGCTTGCTGCTTCCCTGGCTCAGCTCTCCCGCCCCCATCTGCAAAGTGTCAATCAAGCCATCAGATCAGCAGCACAGCCTCACATCTTCAGTGTCTCTGCCCCAGGACATGAGCCACGATTGCTGACACACATAAGCAGCAAGGTGTAGGGCTGCTGGGTCTCCTTTAATAGTCTTCCGATCCAGAATGGGTGTTAAAATGGAACTGGAGTGGATCCCTTCTCTCTGCCTGCCCCTGCCAGGACATGCACAAGGACGGGGAGGCCTTTGGGAGCCGATTTGCTTTCATTTCAAGGTTGGGCCATGGCCAGTGTCTGCTTTCAGAGGAGCTGCTTGAAATTCTTAACAAGAAGCAGAATGCTTGAGTCCAGGAATCCAGGGCAGGCTTGTGAAGTAGGAATGGGGAAATGGAATTGTCATTTTATCTCCGAAGGGATATTATATTAAACAAAAGGGGGAAGGGAGGACAGAGGCGCTTTGCAGCTTCCCTGGAGGACTGAACAGTAAGAAATGTTGAGGGCGGCAGGAAGAACTGAGATTAGTACAAAGAACGAACTTCCCCAGGCCCTGTAACCAGCAACCAGGGGGATGTGAAGCACCTGCTCCCCCAGGGGATTTCTCCTCCTTTTACAAATCGTGGATGGAAGCGCAATTTGTATAGAATATGGAAGCTAATGAGCATTAGGCTAATTGCCTCACAAATTCTCTTCAGATCTTTGATAACACGCACACACAACAGTTGTGATCAGCCCGTGCGCATGTGTGACTTCTGCTTCTCTTTCTCAGTATCATCTCATATGTGCACTTCCAGAGTCGCCAGGCTTTACACAGCGCTCTATTGTGTCACAGCGCTCTATTGTGTCACAGCGTGCCAGGGTTTGTCCGGCTAGTCCCTGTTGTCAGGATGTTTCCAATTTTTTTATATTATAAAAGCTCAGATATGAATGTCTTTGTACAAATGCCTTTTTCTCCCCTTGGAGAGATTCCCCGTCTAGAATTTCTAGGTCAGAAGGTTTGGAGCGTTTTACCCTGATCATTGTACAAGGTTTCAGCCACCTCCAGATGACCCAGATAATCCGAATTGCCACCCTATTCTATCTCCGTCCCCCTGGCACTGATAACATAAGATTTTGTCATTTTTATGTCTTTTTGCTCACTTAATAGGCACATACTAGTACCTTAAAGTTATTTAATTCCCATTTCTTCCATTGCTAGTGAGACCAGGCACACTTCCACGGGAGGATTTATCATCCACTCTTCCTTGTGTGTAAACTGTTCATCTCCTCTGACATCTTATCAGGAGAAATCTGGGGGCTGACCTTATATATTTATATCAAGCCTTTAAATACTTAAATGGTACATTTTTCTCAGTTACGTCTGCCATTTTTTACTCTAAGGGAGCTGCCCAATTGTTGTGAGGTGGACACTGTCCTGTCCCGTGTAAGGTGGGGGTGGCATGGAGTTGAGATGACTTCTGGACTCAGGTGATTTCTTTTTTTCCAGAAGGAAATAAAGCCGGTCAGATGGCACCCCCTCTCTGGGCCCCTATTTTCCTAGGAAAGGAAGGGCTGGGCTGTGGGGACAGTTAATTGCCAAGGCCACTGGGGGGGATTAGTTGTGGAATGAGAAGCATTTCTGGGGGCCACCGAGGGCCACCATGCTGGGGCTGGGCAGCTCTTTGTAGTCAAATGGGCTTCCTGGACCTCATTTTCTCCCACTCACAGTACAGCCATGACAGAAATTGCAAAATATTGAATCATCATTACAAGATATGACTAATCCTCAGTATAGCACAATGGTTAAAGGAATAGGTTCTGGAGAAGACAGACCTATGCTCACATCTCAGTGTCTATGTGTACCAGGTGTGTGGCTTTGGGCAAGTCATAACCTCTCTAAGCCTAATGTCCTTGGCTGTAAAGAGGTGTTTCCGCTGTGTAAAAAACCATCCCAAAACTTAGTGGCTAAAAAAAAAACCAAAACATTTTATTCTATCTCACAAATTTGGGGGTCAGGAATTCAGAGGGGGCTTGGCTGGGTGATTCTTCTGGGCCACATGGCATTATCTGGGTCACTCAGTGGTATTTAGGTAGTGGTTGGGCTGGATTGGAGGGTCCAAGATGGTGTCACTCTTCTGTCTCTGCATGGTTTCTCCTATAGGGTGGTGGGACTTCTAACATGGCAGCTCAGGGCTCCAAGAGTGAGTACTCCAGGACACAAAAAGGAAGCTGCTGGTCTCTCGAGGTCTGGGCCAGAAGGTGTCACGGTATCACTTCTGCCATATTCTGTTGGGCAAGCAATCATGGAGCCTGTGGTGGGAGGAGTGACAAAGAATTTGGAGCCATCTTCAATTTGCCAAAAGTGAGGATAAAAATATTTACTCCTAGGGCTGTGAGGATTAAGTAAGATAACACATGCAGAAGAAGATTTGCCATCAAGCTAATGAAATGTCAACCACGGGGCTCCTTAATTGAACAGTCTCTTCCAAGTCCTGGCACCTAATTTTGTATTCATAATTCTTCTTTTTCTTTTTCTTAAAGATGACCCCCAAATTGTGTAAGAATCAGGCCCTACAAATTCTGGCTCTGTCCTGCGTGCCTGTAACAGCATTTATTTTGCACACTGCCAGGCATGAGGGATGCTTGACACAGGACCCCTCTGTGCTCCAGGCTGGTGCCTGGTCCCTTCTCTGTGTCTGCTGAGAGGGCTCCTCTTCTCGCTCTGCCCTTTCCATATTTTCAGGATAATTTCGTCTCCTTTTTTCAAAATGAAAGTAAAACATGCTGAGAATAATTTCATAATCACAAAACTGCCCTCCCAATTGGCCTCTGCGTTTACCCCCGACCTCACCACCCACCAGGGAGGTGGGCCTTATCCTGGGCATCATGCCCAGTTCTTAGCTTGGCCCTCTAGAATCTCTAAAGGAAATCAGGCTGAAGAGAGGAAAGCCAGCAGGGGGAGGCAGCATTCCTGGTGCCCAGCTTGGTCTGGGAGGCATTGAAATTCCAAGGCCGAAGTCCTGAGACAAAGATCATAATGAGACAGGAAGGTGGCATAGGAAGGAGCCCATTTGCATGACAATAATTGAGCCAAGAATAGAAAGCTAGAGGGATGCAAGGGTGAGGCTGGCAGCTGAGCTGGGCTAAACCTCACAAATCAGACCAACCAGATCTGCTCTGCAGGGGAGGCCCGGCTGAGCCCTGTGCCAGGCTTTGCAGGGAGAAAGGGAGTGAGGGACAGGACATGGCCCCAGCCCCAGGGGATTGTGGGATCTCTGGCGGGGCTGGACTTTGCCCCCCTCCTCCTCCTCCTCCAGCCAGGAGCTGCCCTTGCTTGCCTTCTCCTTTGTGGGCTCTGAGGCTGTAGGGCTGACTAAGCGGGCACCATGGCTGCTCAGAAAGATCTGTGGGATGCCATCGTGATTGGGGCGGGCATCCAGGGCTGCTTCACTGCCTACCACCTGGCCAAAAACAGGAAGAGGGTTCTCCTGCTGGAGCAGGTACTGTGTCCCTTCCGCACTCCCAACCCTAAGGACTGTCCCTCTCTCTCTCCTAGAGAGGAGTTTCCAGAGCCAGCTGGCTATGGGGCAAGGCTCAGGGTCCTGAATCATAAGAAATTCAGTACAATTTGTAGCTCAGCTGCTTAGTGCGTTTCATAATTCAAAGAAAGTTCCATCCTCAGACTCACATTGGGTTTCTAGACACATTTCCTCCTTTTATTGCCTCCCACTTCCTGCCCTGGACCAAGCAGTATCCCAGGCCCTGTCCTTTTCCTTTTTGTCACCCTGTCTCTTCTGTGCCCAAATGATTGATCCAGCCCAGAGAAGTAATCAGCTCTGCTCTGGGTAACCTTAACTAAAGGTAATTTTGCCTAAAGGCAAAGGTTGATTTATTACCCTAAGAGGCAGGGATTCTTCCCTGCATATTCCTGGTCTCTCACCCCAGACCCAGCAGAAGCTTGTTTTTCCTGCCACCTCTGCATAATAGCAGCCTCCTTGTTTGATGTACAAGAAGTAAGACTTAGGTCTTATATTTCCTTAAAGGAAAGGTGACCCCATGCAGTACAGTCGATAGTGCCCACTGCATGTGTGTGTGTATTGGGGTGGGGGGTGGCTGTGTATCTGCAGGGTCCTTCTTCCCCGGGCACGTCCGTCCAGCCCACCATCCAAAGGTTTCTACTGCAGTGGGCCCTCCCTTTCCATTCTGCTGACAGCTATCCAGGCTGCTTATAGTTTATTCTTCTTAGTAAGGAGCTAGAGTGGTTAGAAACATTCTTCATTTCTCTATCAGTTTTCTCAAAGCCCAAGGGATTCCTGGTTCACCCTCTCAGAAAACTTTTTGCTAAGTCCCAAGGTGGTTCCCTTATCCTGAGTGATCTGAAACCACAGAGAAATAAAGTCAGCGTCAGTTTCCTTGTCCGTAAAAATCAGGGGGCAAACTAGAATGATCTGGAAGTTTCTTCCTAAATCTGCCTCTCTATGAGTCTAAGTGAGCTGAGATTGCAGCAGGATCATTGAAGACTAGCTAACAAAGGGGATACTGGATGTGAATGATGTTAGCAAAAAGGAAGCTTAAATTAGTCACTTTTACTGAAGAACTTCTATCTTGATCACTAAGTCAGTAAATTGGCCACAAAGGGAGAAGTTGGAAAGGTTGTAGGGATATATTTGAAGAATAAGTGGCTCCTGGTTGACAGCACATGATGAGATGGCTCCAAAGCAGGCGCAGCTTAAGAGGCAAAGGCTTCCGTTGTCTTTTTTTTTCCTCCACTTCCAGTTCTTTCTACCGCATTCCCGAGGAAGCTCCCATGGACAGAGCAGGATAATCCGAAAGGCCTACTCTGAGGAATTCTATACCCAGATGATGGACGAGTGCTACCAGCTCTGGGCCCAGCTGGAGCGTGAGGCTGGAACCCAGTTGCACAGGTGGGCAGGGGAGGACTTCCTCGGATCGTCGGACCCCACACCTGGGCTTGCTTTTGGTGTGTGAAGCGGCACCTGAAATGCAATGGGAGGGACACGGGCCTGGGGAAGAGCTGGACTCAGGGAAGCATTCTGCTCCCTGTCACTGTGATCACCCCACAGGTCCTGCTGGCTCCTGCCAGGCTCCGAGTGTCAGGACTGGGTTCAGACCATGTGTCCAAGGCTAGCAGAGGCTGTACAGGGAAAACTGCTGGGGAGACCTGGGGGCAGACACCCAGAGCTGGGCAGGCCTGCGTGGAATCTGCTGGAGTTTGTATCTCCACCTCCGTGGAGTCCTCTGAGGCTCTTATAGTGCAGGGGTTGGAATAGAAGAGAGGCTGCTTTCTTGATTCTCTATATTCAAATGAGTATTGTGACTTTTCATGCTGGTCCTCACCACCACAGCGACCCTATAAATCCATTTCGTTCTCTCTGAATACCTTCTTCTGTGGGGACAAAATGGGGACATTCCTCAGGCCATCTTGCAGCATTTTCCTGCTGCCCTGTGGCTCTCACTTTGAGACACCCCTCACGACCTGTCAAACACTCCTGGGGAAGAAAGTGCATAACCTGTGTGCAATGGGACCTTTAACCACCTGCCTCTGCTCCCACCTCCTCCCTGACTCTCTCTCAACTCCCTATAAAACCCTGGCTCACTCTACAGGGCGGCAGTTATTTTAATGGCCAGGAACCAAGAGGTTACTGTTCTGTTGCAAAAACACCATTAACTTAAGAACAAAGTGAACCCATTATGCAAATACAGCCAGGGCAGCTAATTACAGATTTATTCAGAGCAGCTAATGCACCCAGCACCCAAATAAAGGAGCGTGTCTTGCTGAGGGGTGCCCTGGCAAGGGGACCCTTCTCTGTCAGTTGTCTGTGAAGACTACTGAGTGCCTTGTGCTGAAAGAACTGTGCCCTTGGAGGGCACACTTTCCCAGTAGACAGTGAGACAACTAAGAGATGTTAGGAGAGTGTCTGAAATCTTTCAAGGGGAAGATGAATCTAGTCAGGCGGGCGTGGGTTTGACCTAGTTCTACCTTTTGCCAGCTGTGTGATCTTGGAAGTTTCTTTACCTCTCTGTGCCTCACTTTTTCTCATAGGACTTTGTGAGGATTAAATGAGACTTTGGTAAAATACTTGGGACAGTGCCTAGCACCTTTCAATAAATGTCAGTCCCTTCCACCTACGTTGGGTCAGCTGCATCCTGGCTCCACTGAGTGATGGAGGAAGGATGGCAGGAGGAGTCAGATAGGTGCGGCAATCACTGATGTCAAGGGGAATGGCAGGAGACAGGGACAGGCACCCTTGGGCAGGAGATTCTCATAATTCCATGATCCTCTTCTTTGGCAGGAGGACAGGAATATGGAAGGACTTTGGAACCAGTCAGGCTTGGCTCTAAATCTCAGCTCTGACACACCTAGCTGTGTGGTTTGGAGCAAGCTGTTTAACTTCTGTGAGACTCAGTTTTCTCATCTGTAAGGGAGGAGTAATAATAATATCTACATCATGGGCTTTTGTGAGGATAAGCATGTAATGGGCTGTGTTAGTCTGCTTCTGTTGCTTGTAACAGAATACCTGAAACTGGGTAATTTATAAAGGAATAACATTTATTTATTACAGTCTCAGAGGCTGGGAAGTCCAAAGTCCAGGGAACACATCTGCTGGTGAGGGACTTCTGGGTGGTGACTCTCTACAGCCACTCAGAGTATCACATCACGAGAGAATATGTCATGAGCAAGACAGAGCGAACCCTCTCACTTGCCCTCCTTGTAAAGCCTTCAGAACCACACCCATCACTCCATGAATGGATCAATCCGTTCACGAGAGCACAGTCCTCTGATCCAATCACCTCTCAAAGGCCCCACCTTTCAAATATCATAATTGGATTTCTCATCCTCTTAACACTGTTACAGTGGAGATCAAGTTTCCAATACATGAACTTTTGGGGGACAGATTTGACCCATAGCATGGGTTAGAATAGTACCTGAAAAATCATCATCAGGATCATCTATTTAGTGCTTATAATAGGAAATGAGGGGCTGTTCTAAATGTTTGATATAGATAACTCATTTCACTCTCCCCACAACCTTATGAGAGGGTTGCTGCTGAGTAGTCAGGGTCTTCACCCATTAACGTAAATCACAGAATCACCATACTCTTAGTCTAGAAAGGGGTCAGCACACCTTTTCTGTAAATGACCACAGAGTAAGTATTTTAGGCTTTGTGGGCCATACGGTCTCTGTTGCAACTATTCAACTCTGCCACTGTAATGGGAGAGCAGCCACAGACAAATTGTAAACGAATGAACCTGGATGTGATCCAATAAAATTTTATTTATGAACATGGAAATCTGAATTTCATATATAATTTTCACGTGTCATGAAATATTATTCTTATCTTGATTTCTAAAAAGTCAACCATTCAAAAACATAAAAACAATCTTGTCTTGTGGGCCAGAGAGAAACAGGCAGAAGGCCAGATTTGGTGCCTTCATTGTAGTTTGCTGGTTCCTGGTCTGGAAGATACCATAAACCGGTTACTTCATCCATTCTCCTGTCTCAGTTCATGGCTAAATCATCCCAGGTCAAAAGACTGCTACTATACATTTAAAATCAGGGGACTATCATAGCCCCTCTTAAAAGACCATTCTGTTGCCTCACAGACCCAATTATAAAAAATGAAGAGTAACGTGAATGTGCTTTAAAAACCTTTAAATTGCTATAGAATGCTAAGTATTATTGTTATTGTAGTTACTATTCTATTATTAACAAGTCTTTTCTTATGGCTAACCTAACTTACTCAGGCACACTAATTTATTTGGTTTTTTTACTTGGTAGGACGCACGACAGATACTTCCCATTCTTGAAGTGGTATCAGAATATAGCACTACCGGGCCGGCCCCGTGGCTCACGCAGGAGAGGGCGGTGCTGGGAGCGCCGAGGCCGCGGGTTCGGATCCTGTATAGGGATGGCCCGTGCACTCACTGGCTGAGCATGGTGCAGACCACACCGAGCCGAGGGTTGCAATCCCCTTACCGGTCAAAAAATAAAAATAAAAAAAATATATAGCTCTACCTCTGGGTGAAAAGCCATTCCAATTCCTCTAGCTTTTTCTCCTAATTCTGATTTCTAAACGATTCATTCATCTTTGTGGTTCTTACTTCTCCCCAGGTTGTTCTAAAACAACCAGTACAATACCATAATATAACTAATAGATATCAGCACACTTAATGCTATTTGATAAAGACTTAAAAAAGACAAAAAACCTTCAGGAGTTGGTAGTTAAGGTGGTTGTCCGGTGCTTTTTATTCTGTTCTGCTGCTTCCTGTGACAGAGGCATACTAAACATGGGTGGACTCAATATTTGCATATAGTCTGGGAACAGACAATGACACATATGTCAGATTGCAAGGCTGAATCTTTTGTGATGTGGACAGCCAGGATGCTGATACCAACAGCAAAGCCCAGCTCTGTGGCCCCTCTCTTTCCTGCCCCGCCTTCTGCCTTTGAGTCCTACTATCTAGCTCCTGACCCAAGCTGCCCCTGCTTAGCTGACAATATCAGACAAGATCACAGCCGTAGGCAGTACAGCTGCTGGCAGAACCTGGTGGCCCCCTCTGCAGCTGCTTCTTCCCGTGTCTGCGAAGTGTCTGGCTTGTCAGCCACATCCCCTCCCTGGAGCAGTCTTTGTTAACCAATTCCACCTCGGCCCACTGAGCAGAAGATGAAATGCGAGAGCTCCTCCAAAACCAACAAAGACAGCAGCCATTACTAAGTTCCCATTCAAGTCCCTTCCCCAAGGTGACTCTGAGAGCTGGCTTGCCTGGCCCTTTTAACCCAGAGAGGGGGAAGCTGGAGCCTAGGATGGGAGATGGCAGATGCAGGAGAGCTGTCTCCCCCTCCCAATTCGTCCCCACTCCATCCTGCACCTGTCCCACTACAGTAACTGGTGGAAATCCCTGATCACCAACTCCCTACATCATATCTGAGGCATTAGGCCCTTAGGAGGAATCCTCAATGACTTTTTCCTAGTGCTGGATCCAACTCGGGTTGGAGGAAGGCATAGTTCATACCAGATGCTCCCGACTCCCAGCTGATGGGGATTTGGGAGCTGTGCCCTTTTCTAGGGCTCCCTTGCAAACCTAGTGCTGGCTTCAAGCCCTTCTGGCCAGTCCTGACCTGTCATTTCCTGGTCATTTTCTTCCCTGCGGATGCCTTTGTCTCTTCTCACCCTCTCCTTCCTAAACTTTGTAGCCTAGGTCTGAGCAGAAAAAAGGAGGGGGAGGCCTGAAGCACAGGGGTGAAAAATTGATGCAGAATGAGCAGTCTATTTATTGGGATCTAGAAAAAGCCATTAAGAAAATAAGCACTTAAATGATTTTCAATCTACCCATGGAAGTCATCTATCTTCATACTGGGGGAAAAAGGCCCATTCTCTGATCCTGGTTTTGATTGACTGATTTCCAATTCTCTAAGCATTTCCCATAGGAGCCTCTCACCTATCTCCTATAATGACAGGCCTTTGCATTTCCAGGCAGTGTTTTACATTTATTTCCGATTTGCTCATAATGGTCAAAAATCTCTCTCCAATCCAAGGCATTTCTCCAGCAGTGCATGGTTCCCCTCAGGCCAAATAACTCAGCTGTGATCCACGGAAAATGAGAATTTCCCAAATACATCTTCAGACTAGGGGAGGGTCCAGCATCACAAATTCAGAAGGAAAATTTCCCACTGTTAGATCAATATCTGGGCTAAGAAATAAATGCCACAGGGGCAGAGAGCCGGAGCAAAATGATTACAATCGGCACAATTACATTCACTGGCAGAATCAACTTGCTGATTACTCCTAGGGGTGGGGAGCACCTGCTTCATCCACCACAGGACAGCTTGGGAATTAGAACATCACTCAGCATTTCATAATTCAACAGATTTGCCCATTGTCTTGGCATGAGTTCATTTTTCCCATACAGGACATCCCTGTACAAGGAATTCTTATTTCAAGGAAAGAAGGAAGGAAGGAGAGGAGGGAAGGAAGGGTGGAGAAAGGGAAAGTAAACCTCAGAGTATATGGGAGACCAGGGCTGTATATTGCAGGCAGGGGTTAGAATATGCTGCTCTGGAATTTCTGAACCAAGGATCTGATGTTATATCTGCTTAGGTGCGGTTTAAGCCAGCCCTATCCCAGGATCCTACCCAGCCAGGCTGCAGTGGGTAAAAAGGGCTTAAGAACATTCACCTGGGTGACTTCTTAATTATTTTGTTACTATTCTTGATCTTAGCCAAAAGGCCGAGAAGCAATATTTTGTTGACCAAAAAGTTTACTAGGCAAGTTTTCATTACCTAAGAACCCACCTGAATTCCTTTTGGGGGCCACAGACAAAAAGACTTTGTGCTGGCTAGTGGGGATTTCTACAGCATCTCTCCTCTGCTGAGCTTTGAAGAGGCAGAGCCGGCGTTGCTATCTCACCAGTGGCGAATGCTGGGTAGGCGGGGGCCATGGCAAATGGATTGGGCACGCTGCGCGGCTCTGTGTACTGACACCAGCCCCAGGGCCTGCTGTGTCCCTACCCCCTCCCAATCTTCTCTTTAATCCCCCCAACCAGATAATGTGGGATTTGGAAGCATGTAATATCCATGAGACTCCATTATAGGCTATTACGAGCTTTATATGCAGTACCTGGGGGATGTACCAGGCCGCTGCTGGCCAATGTGGCTGTTGAAACTGAGAGAGACCACAAGAATGGTCCCAAGGGCCAGAGTGACCCTTCCATTGTTTAGATCAGTTGCCCCCAAAAGGGAGCCCTGGTCTCTTGTGACAGAGGCAGGGAGCACTAAACAGAAACTGCTTTCACATCCTTTGGGAGCAGGAAGCACAGGGGGAGCTATAGGGAGAATTAAAACCAGAGAATGAAGGGCTGGACGGTCAGCTCAGTTGATTACAACACAGCCTTATAACCTCAAGGTCATCGGTTCTGATCCCTGTACTGGCCAGCCACACACAAAAATCAGAGAATCACTAAATTTACTCCTGGAGGCCCTAAGAGACCACCTACTGGTCTTTCTGCATGAGGGCACCTCTGGCACTTGGGGTAGAACCTTCTCGACCATTGCAGGTTTAGCATCCCTGGCCCCTGCCCACTAAATGTGAGTGGCAACCCCAGGCCTTGTGACAATTACAAAAATGGCCCATGCCATTTGAGCAGAACCACCAATAGCCCAACAGCCATGTGTTACACAGGAAGAATCTGGGCCTGGAGAGGAGAGTAACTAACCAGCTCAAGGTCACACCAAGGGGATGCCAGGATTAGAAGCAGAGCCAGACCTCCCAATTTAGGACCCTTTGCACAAAACAAGCAGCCTCTGACAAGGAACTGAGAGACAGACAGACACACAGAAAGGGACAAAACATTATATGACAAGAGAAAAGGAGAGGAAACAGCAGAGGGTGGCATGGGGAGGGGAGAATATGAAATAGAGGGATCAAAATAGTGAATGGGGTCAGGGGACAGGCCAGAAGGGGAAGAAATCTTTTCCACCCAAAGGGACACCTGCCACTCTCAAGGTGTATCTCAAGGTGTGAAACATGAAAGAGGACTTAGGATCTCTGCTCTCAAGGGCAGGAGGGATCCTGAGGCTGGAGGACAGAGGGACAAGCAACCAGTAGTGAGAGCCGGTGCAGACTTGGGAATGGCTGGAAACCAGCTCGAGAACACGGGGACTCTCAGTGTTAGATGACTTCACCTGTTCTCTGATGGGAGGCTGCAGCTCCACTCAGTGCCAGTGACTGGACCTGGGACCCTTGCCGAAGAATGAGAGCAAATGGCCCAGGATCCTCATACATACCTTCACCCAGGTGGTTTTTTTTTTTTTTTTTTTTTTTTTATATAGGCAGACTGGACTACTGATGCTGGGAATGAAGGAGAATCCAGAATTAAAGACAACCCAGGCCACTCTGTCTAGGCATGGGATAGAACACAAGTGTCTTTCATCTGAGGAACTGAAGCAATGTTTCCCAAATATTCAGTTGACCAGAGGAGAAGTGGGGCTCTTGGACAAGTGTGGAGGTGTTCTCTATGCAGACAAGGCCCTCAGAGCCCTCCAGGTGACAGTGCACAGCATCAGAGCAACGCAGCTGCCCGCTCTGGGCATCCTGGGTCCCAACCAGCCCCGCCCCCCCTCCAGATGAGGGCCTTGGCCCCACTGGCTTTGTCCTAACCTTTTGGGCAGGGCAGTTTTATATACCCTGCTGGCCTTGTCAGGGAAGAGAGGGTCCAGAATCTGCACTCTCTTTTCTGCCCTGAGCGAAGGGCTCTTTGTCCAGCAGGGCGAACCATGCACATAACTCATTTGCCTTTCCCGGCTCCTGCCTGTTCAGGACGCAGTCCGACAGCTAGGAGGCCGACTGCACGATGGAGAGAAGGTGACGGGGATACAACCAGGGCTACCGGTCGTCGTGGACACCACTGCCAGCAGCTACCAAGCCAAGAGCCTGATCATCACAGCAGGTCCTTGGACCAACAAGCTCCTCCGTCCCCTGGGAATTGAGCTGCCTCTCCAGGTGAGGAGCTGGAAGCCTGCGAGTGGGTGGTTAAGAGAAGCCTTGGAGCCAGACGGACTCGCGTTTCCATCTTGGCTCTGCCGCTCGCTAGTGGACGGTGGTGGGCAAATGAGTTCCCCTCACTGAGCCTCGGTTTTATCACCTGTCACACGGGGGGTAAAAGCTAACTCACAGAGCTGTTGGAGAATTAAATTATATGATGTATGTAAAGCCCTTAGGAGATGGCCTGGCTTACAGTATGCACTCAATAAATGTGAGGTATTACTAACTCCTGGAAAGAGGGAGAAGCAGGGCTGGGGTGTGGCTGTGGGAGGAAACTGAGAATGGGGGAGAGATAGAGGTTCAGAGATGTTTGGACGGCACAGCGTGTACAATGGCTGATGCTGTGAGAACTGGGTCAAGCAGGGCTGGATGAGCTGAGTGGGGCAGCCAGGCTTGTACTGAAGGGACCCAGAAACAACTGCCCTTGTTGGCTACAGAGTTCCACGGCTTTCTGCCTCATCTCTCACTCCCTCTCTCTGCCTCAAGACCCTGCGGATCAACGTGTGTTACTGGCGAGAGAAGGTTCCTGGGAGCTATGGTGTGTCCCAGGCCTTTCCGTGCTTCCTGGGCCTGGGCCTGGCTCCCCACCATGTCTATGGGCTGCCCGCAGGAGAGTATCCAGGGCTGATGAAGGTGAGCAGAAAGGCCGAGAGAAGGCTACTAGGTGCCCACCCAGATTGCGAGCAGGTGCTGTCACTCTCTCTCCCTCCAGACTCCCTCAGGTCTGGTGGCAGCAGCCGGAGCCTGCACAGGGAGCCCTTCCTTTGCAGACAGGGTGGGTGCAGGGACCGACAGCGAGGCAACCTCATGTGGCCACCAACAGCATCCGTCAGGATTGGGGAAGGCTGGAATGACAGATGGGGCTGTCCTGGGTGCAAGCCCGCCCTGGGCTGGTGGGTGCACGTGGAAGGCTGGCCCTTGCTGCTCACACTGCTCTGATTGGGAGCCAGGTCTGCTATCACCACGGCAACAACGCAGACCCCGAGGAGAGGGACTGCCCCACGGCATTTTCAGACATGCAGGATGTCCAAATCCTGTGCCGCTTTGTCAGCAATCACTTACCTGCCCTGAAACCCGAGCCTGCCATCATGGAGCGCTGCATGTACACGGTAAGGGGTCTGGGAGGCCTCGCTGGCCCCTCTCATGGCTCTGGAGAATGGGGGAAGAGAAAGGGGATAGACAGACCTGGCGCTGGCCAGCCTGACTCATACAACCCCCGGTATAGTATGTGACTTGAAACAAATGAGCTAATTTCCATGGGTCAGTTTCACCCCTGCCAGAGAGGGGCCTGTGAGGGGTTATTCATATCCTTCTTCATTAGGACACTAGGCTTATGCCTGGCAGCCCTTCGCTATATTTCCCAGAACAGCTCTAAAAGATTTTTTGGCAAGATGCTCCAGTTGAGCAGGCCTTAGGGACAAAGAGAAGAGACAGATGTCACCAGGGCCTGAGGCATCTTGGCTAAAGTTAGTTTACAAAGATTAACTGAGCACCTGCTGTGTTTATGGCTCTGTACGAGCAGAGAGGCAGACGGACAAATGAGGAAGTCTGGCACACCCAGAGGGGGCACTGGCATGCAGCAAACACGCCCGTGTCCCCACTCCTGATCTTTCCGGAAAGAAATCCAGCCCAGTCCCCTCCCATCCCAGCCTGTAGTTCTTCCTCCTCCCTCCATCCTCAAAGGTCTCAGGTATGTTGTTTCCCTCTAGAGCACCCCCGATGAGCACTTCATTCTCGACCACCACCCAAAGTACAACAACATCGTCATTGGTGCTGGATTCTCTGGTGAGCCCAAGCTGGGGGAGGTGGAAGGGGCCTTAAAGCCAACCTACTTCAGTGCCAGACAAATGGTATTTTCCACACTCTTAGCTGCCCAGATAGGTGCTGACCTGGACATTGAGTGTATAAGGAGGCTGGGCAGTCAGAGAAGGGGTACTTGTGGTGGGAGGCAACTCTGGCTTTGGGATGTGACCAAGAGAAGAGCCAGCCCTGTCTGGGTAAGTAGGAGGCTTCTAGAGAGCCCAGCCTCTGTGTCTCTGAGGATGCTTGACAAGCGACTCTCCTTTTCATAGGGCATGGATTCAAGCTGTCTCCTGTTGTGGGGAAGATCCTGTATGAATTAAGCATGAAATTAACTCCATCTTATGATCTGGCACCGTTTCAAATCAGTCGCTTCCTTGGCCTGGGCAAAGCCCACCTTTGACCCCCGGCCAGCAGCCACCCTTCTGTGCAGAGGAGCCTTCTGCTGGGGAAGACACTTCAGATGAAGCAAGTGGCCGTGAGATGTGATTTCTTCTGCCTCTCTTCAATCCCCACAAACACCAGATGATTGAGTCTACCTTCTTTCCCCAGCCTGCTCCCCAGTCCCAACTACTTTCTTGTTCCTAGAAGGTCGATCAGATATTCTATAATCACAGAGCGGCAAGGACCATTGAGATGGATGTCTCAATAAGGAGGGGGCACAAGGACTGGCTCAGGAGACCAAAGCACTGGTTAAAATTCACTTCACTGGGACATCTGATGAATTTAGGATGGATCTGACTAAATCTGCTCAGGGGACGATACGTAAGATGTTCTCTTGTAGATCACTACTGACTGCCCTTGTAGTTCCTTTTCTTAGAACTAGGGCTACACTTCATCACAAACACCATAAAATCTGGCTCATCTTAGGTGCACAGTAAATATTTGTTGAAAAGGCTTTGTTGAACAAACAAGTAAATAACTGCATTGCATTCGAGTCCGTGGTGGGCTTTCTTTTCTGTGTGACCTTATTTCTCACAGGCTCTAATTGTCTGAATTAGCCCTGCAGAATCCATTACCCCAGGAATCCTTGGAGTCTTTATCCCCTCAGTGCATGGCACCCCCTCTCTCTGGATTCTTTGTCTCGTCCTCATCCTCTCTCTGGTTCTGTGAAGATGCTCAGCTCCCCAGTCTCTCATTAAGGTGTATTGTCAGGTCCTTATGAAGATAGAGCTGTTATATCAGAGAGAAAGAGAGAGACACACTCGCTTAGAAACCCTGTTCAATGTTTGAATGTTAAATGTGCCATTTTATTATCATTAGGATTGCTCCCACTTAATGAAACAGCATTAGCACCGAGTCAGCTGGCCTCCTCGCACTAATTGCTTTGGAAGGGAACAGGCTCATAACTACCCCAGGGTGGGCGGAGGGGTGAGGGGTGTAAACTGGGACTTGAATAAGGCTGGATGCGCTCAGATGAAACCTGAGCAGGAGAATCTACAGATCAGCCCAGCCGACACCAAAGAACAGTCAAAATACTCTGGGGAGAGAAAAGCTGCGACTGGGTGGGGCAGATTTGTTAAGAGGAGTCACTTTTGGGTGAAGAGTGGGCAATAGGGCTAAGAGGAAGAATATTCCCAAAGGAAACACAACACAGAGGAAATTACTCTCCTACTGCCTGAGTTCTTAAAGGCCTAGGCCCACGTGTTAGCACTGATTTCTCCAGGGAGTTATAAAAGCCAGCCAATCCTGCCACCCCCATGCCAAGTCTGCTTTTCTGGTGATTTCAGATGGTCCCCTGAACCTCAGCCTCTGCAAAATGGCAATAATCATATCTGTAAAATGGGAATAATAATACCATCCACCTCTACGGGGGCGTATGAGGACCAAATAAGACCATTCACTTATTCATTCAATACACAGATACTTATTGAGTCTCTACTTTGTGCCAGGCACTGTGCTAGGCACCGTGGATGTATCAGTGAACAAAACAGTTAAAAATCCTGGTTCTAAACCGGGATGGTGGTTCCTCAAAAAATTAAAACTAGAATTACCATATGACCTAGCAATTCCACCTCTGGGTATATACCCGAAAGAATTGAAACAGGGTCTTGAAGAGATATTTATATTTATACAGCCATGTTCAGAGCAGCATTAGTTACAATGCCCAAGAAGTGGAAAGAACCCAGGTGTCCATCAATGGATGAATGAATAAACAAAACGTGGTAGGAGTATTATTCAGCCTAAAAAAGGAAGGAAATTCTGACACATGCTTCAACAGGGATGAACCTTGAGGATATTATGTTTAGTGAAACAAGCTAGTCACCAAAGGACAGATACTGTACAATTTCACTCATGAGTATAGTAGTCAAATTCATAGAGATAGAGTAGAATGTGCTTGCCAGGGAACGGGGGAGAAAGGAAGGGGAGTGTTTATGGGTACAGAGTTACAGTTTGGCACAATGAAAAGAGTTCTGAAGATTGGGTGCATGGCAATGTGAATGTTCTTAACACTGCTAAACCACACACTTAAAATGGTTAAGATAGTAAATTTTATGCGATGTGTATTCTACCATAATTTTTAAAAATTCCTGTTCTTATGGAGCTTACAGTCCAGTGAGGAGAAGACATATAAGTAAATTATATTGTATATTAGCAGGTGATAAGTGCTTTGGGGAAAAAACAGAGCAGGGTGAGGACAGGAAACGCTGGGGAGGGGCTGACCTTTCAGATAGTTGGTCAGGGTAGCACTCCTTGAGGAGGGGCGTTTGAGCAGACTTGAAGGAGGAGTGAGCCATGCAGGTATTTGCATGGATGTAAAAGAATGTTATGAATTATGAAGCAAGGCTTTGTGTCTTATTGAGGGGAGAGGAAAATGAGGTGCTAAGAGGGACCGGTGTAAGATCCCAGCAGCTCCCAAGGTGACAAAGTTGGGGAGGAAGGGTGTTAGCAATGTGCTCTCTTGCTCCACGGCTGCCCGAAGTTCCCTCTGCCTCTTCTCTCAGTGCCACCCTCCTCCCCCAGCCAGCTGCAGCTCCCCTTCCAAAATATCCAGCCTTATTCAGCTGGTTGGTGACAGAGGAGGGGACCAATGTCTCACAGAGGCTGAGAAAGGACAAGTGGGGGATGCTACCAAGCCCTGCCTGAGCTGGCAAAGGCCTTTACAGATGAGCCCCGTGTGTCCTAGAAAAGAGTAGGCGGGCAGGGGTGGCAGTGGGTGGGATGGGTGTGGAGGGGAGGGACAGGATCTGCGAAGAACAGAGAGAGACAAGGAGCTGGAGAGGAAGAGGTTGGCAGTGTGCAGACCAGGAGGGCAGGCGAGGACCTCCAGAGTGCCACATGCTCCCTAAGCCAAAAGAACAGGCCCAGGATGCCCAAGTGAGAGGAAGTGGGCATTTCTTAGCTGGGGTGGGGGAGGATCATAGAGGGGAGAGGAGGTGCAGTGAACAGTCTATGGCCACAGAGGAAAGCAAAAGTCACTGCAGAAGGGGTCAGAGGGCAACTTGAAGATTCCAGTAATATTGAGGGACTTGCTAAAGCAGGCCATCTTGTGTTAACTGGCTGCTTCCCCTCTGCCTGAGCATGGCCAGGCAGCCCCTTTCAAGCAGACCCTACATATCTTCAAGATGGAAGGAAATCAAAATCAATTGGGCAGGCAGGGACCTCTGGAAGGGCAGCTGGGGTCTGCACAGGCTGCAGGGGAGAGATAAGGGCAATGAAGAGAAAGAGGCCGGCATGGTTGCCAACCAGACTGAGGAAGACAGAGGCGGGCTAAAGATAGGCTGGGGCTGGGAGAGAGGGGAGCAGGGCCAGAGAACGAGGGAGAGCTGAGGCGATCGATGCCACCCGTTGCCACTCTGACCCAGTTCTTCATCTCTCAGCCTCACCAAAAAGTGAAGGGTGGCAGGGAAAGAGGGGAGGGCTGGTGCACAGTGAGGAGAGTCGGGGGAGCCAGGCGATCGTGGGGCGCAGATCAGCAATCACGGCGGGGAAAAGAGGAGATTCAGAGTGTAGTTAGTTCAGCCCTCGCCAGAGCGCGGTGTCCCAGTACAGCTTTAGGAGTTGAGGAATGTGAGTCTAACTTGGAAGGAGGGTCAACTGTCTAGAAAGGTGAGGAGACGACCGGGACAAGTCAGTCTGGAGAGAGTAGGTGGGAAAGTGACTTGATATCTGCATTTGGCTTCTCAGAAGAGTGATTAAAGAGACTTTGGTCATTTTGGGTGGCAGGCTTTCAGTGCAACAAGAGGGACTTAGGTTAGATTTCAGGAAATGCATTCCATCAGGTAGATTTGTGAGATATTAAAACATGCATATGAGCACTCCTACTTCTTTCCTTGGAAATCTCAAAAAGTGAGAAGCCCATCTATTTGGGCCTGTAGAGGCTCACCTGAGGGCCAGGGCCTCCCCACAAAACCTCTGGAAGACTGCTGGCTAGAGACGGTCTGGGATTTTTATTACCCTGGAGGTAGGGCCTGAAATGGGTATCTGGGCACGGGGTTAGGACAAAGCTGATGCAAGCATGGGGGAGAGGGAGGGCACAGGGTGGTTTGATCTGTCAGCCCCTGAGAAGCAGCAGGGACAAGGGGCAAGATTCTAACATGCAGGACTCAGTGGCATTTACATAACTTTGAATAATGAATAAGCCCAGCTCTGGGGTTCCTAGTCAGCACTGCTCATCTGCATCTTTATTAAGCTTTATAAATGATTCAGCTCCCCACCCCTTCCCCCAGCCCCTGCCCAGCCTGCCCCAAGCATCAGGGTAGTTGATTGTTCATTATTTCAGACTAGATTTGTTTCATCAACATTCGGTGAGGCATAGAGTGGGGGACACAGGATGGAGGAAAGAATCTAAAAGGCAAGGGGAGTGGAGGGGCGGGGAATGGAGAATGGAAACCACAGCCCATGGGAAGGAAGGCAGGCTCCAGGCTGTGAGCAGAGGCATGGAGCTAGGGACGCGGGCACAGTTCTCTAAAACGTTCCTGGGGCCAACGTCTTCAGGAGAGAAAGGTTTCTTAGATTGCCTGAAAAGTGCTGGGTTCAAGTCTCACTCAAATTCCTGGTTTCTCTTATATCTGCTGCCAAGCCCCCAGCAGGCCTGCGCTCAGCTCCAGCGCAGGCTGAAGCACTTGAGCAGCCAAATGAGTACAGCTCCCAGGGAAGTTCTCACTTTCTCCTAAGGCAGGAATTTTGCTATTTTCATGCAAAAAAAGGAAGGAAGGAAGGAAGGAAGGAAGGAAGGAAGGAAGGAAGGAAGGAAGGAAGGAAGGAAGGA
>NW_007726347.1:623401-662109 GCF_000696425.1 Galeopterus variegatus | reverse complement strand
AGAAAGAAAGAAAGAAAGAAAGAAAGAAAGAAAGAAAGAAAGAAAGAAAGAAAGAAAGAAAGAAAGAAAGAAAGAAAGAAAGAAAGAAAGAAAAAGAAAGAAAGAAAGAAAGAAATCTGCTATGCTTGCAAGGCCAGAACAAGCACCAGGCATATGAGGGGAGAAAGAGATAGGAGGAGGCACACATGGCATGTGAATTTGTAGGGAAAAGAATGCTGTGTCCGCAGAGACTTCCAGCCCACCTTGAAAGAGGAGCCTGGGGAAGTCACAGCCCTCAACTTGTCCAAACATGTACGTTAGTGCCAACTGCTCTGGGAGCTGCCTGCACTACTGGCTAGAGACAGGAAGAAGTTAACAGCCTGGAGCATTTAACAGTGGAGGAGCTGGCAGGAAACTGGTGGGGACAAAGGTAGAGCATCTCTCAACTCCGGCTGCACATTAAAACCGCCTTGGGGAGCTTTAAAAACTATGATGCTTGGGCCCCAATCACGACCAATTAAATCAAAATCCCTGAGGGAGAAGGCCCTGGGCACAGTATTTTTTAAAAAGCTCCTCAATCTTGTTTGGTTAGAACAAACCAACTTTAAAGTATGTATAATAAAAATATACATAATAAAATCAGGGAAATTTAAACATTGACCGGATATTTGATATGAAGGAATAATGGATCATTTCTTTAGGTGTGATAAGAGTATTGCGATTATGTTTTTTCTGAGTCATTTTCTTTCCTTTGAAGGATAGATACTGAAGTATTTCTGGGGGAAACAACATCATATCCAGGGTCAGCTTCAAAATAATACACTGAAGGGCAGAGGGAAGGGGGCTGGGGTACAGATAAGCAAGATTCACTGTTGGTAACTGTTGAAGCTGCTTGATGGGTGAGCGGTTCATTATACTTTCCTTTTTCCTTTTTGTAAAAGACAACAACAAAACAACAGCTCCTTGAGTGTTTCTTTTTTTTTTTTTTGCCTTTTTCCGTGTCCGGCAACGGATTGCAACCCTCGGCGTTGCTCCCGCGCCTCGCTCAGCCAGTGAGCAGGAACCAGTCTGTATGTGGGATCCGAACCCTCGGCGGGAGCGTCGCCACACTTCCCAAGCTGCGCACTATAGCAGTGCGCCACCGGGCCGGCCCAATTGAGTGTTTCTAATATGCAGCCAGGGATGAGGACCACAGAGCGAGGTGCTTAGGAGGACAGGGTTTCCACGTGTCGCTGTGAGCAGAACCGGGCTTGGAGTTGGAGGCCGTGTTTGCAGGAAGACGGCCCTGTCCTCAATGTCCTGGGTCCCAGGCAGCACAGCAGGGTCACTAACTGGTAGTTAGAGATGCAACTTGGGGGTCGAGGGCTCTGCAGGCTTCTTCCTGCACAGCCTCTGGGGACTCAGGGCCCCCATGCTGTGCACAAGGCTTGGTGGCAAGACCCAGGGGAGCCACTTGCCTGGGGCAACCAATGCAAGCAATCTGCCTGGCTCTTCTCTCTCCCTCCCTGCCCTCTCCTGACTGGCTCCACAGGGGGCTGGACCCCCATCTCAGCCAGCACCCCCACCGCCCGTCACTACTGCATCCCTGCGTTGTCACTCCCCCTAGAGCTCACTCATCTGCCTCTGCCAGGGAACATTAGCCCAGCCGACTTCATTAGAGAAGTGAGGAGAGGCTGACACAAGTCCACAGAATCAAGAGCACCCAGGCACCCACCAACAAAGTCAGGGAGAGGAGGCCCCAGTGGCTGCTGCCAGCACTGTCTAAGCTGCTGAGAGATTCCTGGGTAGCTCCATACTATTTGCATATCACTCAGGTAATGCACGAATCCAAATGAATCCCAAATTCTTGGGTCTCCATCATCCTGGGCTGGTTGGTCTCCTCCCTCTTGACCTGCCCATGGACCAACCATTCTCACATTCTCCACATGCTCCTGAGAAAGAATTTCTCGCCCGTGGAGGTGAATGCCACCCCTGCCCCCCAGTCCTGCCGGCTGCACCACCGGCTCCAGCCTCCTGCTCAGTGTGAGCCTCTATCCATCTTCTCCGCTCCATTACCTTTCCCCGATGGCCTTTAGGGATTGGAGAGGGGAGAGATTTGGAGCGGGTCTGTTTAAGAGATTTCTGGAATCTGTGCCTGCGCATCACCCGCTGCCATGAGTTATTTCAGCGACGATGTTTGTCTCGAGCTGATTATTTCAGCCCAAGAACAGGTGGAGCAGCCTGCGGTGGCTTATTCGTCAGCCAAGGCCATCTGTTCCCAACAAGCTGAGATTTGTAGCTGATTTCTACTGGGGAGCAAGGAGTGGGGGCAGGGAGGGAGATGGCGATCACACCCACGCCCCAGAGGACTTTCTCCTCCCAGACCTTCCTGGATGCTTGAACCTCCTGGCTTCCCCTTCTACTCTGGATACCTTCCCATTTTCTCAGAGAAACTCACTGGTCACCTGATTCAGCAATGATACTTTTTCTTAAGGGGCTAAACCTTCTTAGACAGAACGGGGAATTAGAGCACAGCTCTGCAGCCAGGCACACATTCAGGCCAATGAGCCATGTCTCCCCTTACAGATCTTTAAAAAAAAGGAAGTATGTAACTATGACACAAATATCTTAAATGACCTCAGCTCCTGGCTTCTCCTCATCCTGACTTCACCACCGATCCCTTTATCACCAGCAACATCCTCACCTAAGCCGGTCACCTGCAGGGCTCCAGGCTGCGTGGGAGGGCGCGGTCTACATGCTCTTCCCTCCCACCCTCTGCTCCTCTTCCCTAAATACCCTGTTCAATTTCCACCCTACAATCTGTTCCTCTTCCAGCTTCCACTCTCAGCCATGCCAAGAGACGCCTGCTGCTTTAAGAACGGCTTTCCCCAAGCAAGGGATCTAAGCAGTTTCTAAGCAGCTTTGCCACATGGTTTACCCCCTACAGCTACAATATCTATATATGAAATGCCAGGAAAAGAAGCTACTTTTGTATGACAATTTGGGACCTTCCTTGGTGTTGGCACATACATCTGTACTGACTTTTAAAAAAATAGTATGAAAACTTGATATTAAAAGCACAGATACTTCATCTATAACCCCAGATACCAAAATAGAACTGTTTATAGTTTTTAGAGGCTCTTCTAATATTTATTTATTGATCTGCACTGTCACATGTATTTTTGCCCTGTGTACACGTAACCTGAAGAATCCATTAACAGAGCTATAAGACTGCTTCACTTTCTGGTTGGTTCTCTAGACTTATTTCGCCAGTTCCTGGGAGCAGAAGCTCCTTTTCTACTATTAAATCCTGCCCAGTGGCTACGTGGTCGACCAGAAAGAATAGCCCTCGCAACTGAGCTCTGGGACCCACAATGGCAGGCTATGAGACCTGTGCTTCCAGTGCAGAAACTTCCAGGGAGCGCTAGTCAGCAGGGTCACTCTCTTGCTCTCCACAGGACAGTAGTCCCAAGGTGGCCAGAAGCAGTCCTCAAGCAAGGGTGCCAGACCCCAAGGTTAATATGAACCACGAGACATATTTCATGACATACAATTTTATATTTGCCTGGCTACCCATCATCGACCCATCTTTCAAAGACCTAACATCCTGAAACTATTGGCTGCATCTTGCCCACACTGGTATTTTTTACTCCTTTTCAAAATTCTCCATTTTCAAATTCCCTAGTATTCTCTCTTCCCTAAATCCATTTGCTTCTTTTCCTAATCTAGTCAGATCATAGATGTGGCACAAAACATATAAGAATTTATTAAAATGTGGAACCTCTTTGATTCTTAAACCACCTCAAATATAATTTGCCTGGATGGTATCAAAACTTAATATCCTTTTTGAATTTTTTTTTTGGTAAAACTGTCATAGCTGACTTTTGATATCTAAAGCAAATTCTATCCGCACATATCAGTATTCCACTGGGAGATTTATGTCACCAACTTCAATTGCAAAGCACACATCCTTTTTGGGATTTCCCTTATGTATATGACCCATCACTGGGGCTTACACTACAAAAGGCTCAATTTCTCTGTAAAATTCCTTCCAAACAAATCTCACATCCTTGTTAACTCCAAAATGGCTATTGCTCTGGATATCTCTCCTCCCAGATCAAATAGCAGAAAATGGTCTGGATTGTTCTGTTATCCTGTAATGAAATTAGACTGAAGTGAAGATAGCTTAAAGTATGTCTTCTGGGCCATGTGGAACAGTTACTCATGTTGTTGGCACAGGGGGAGTGAACTGTGAATGTGATGACATACGGGGGATGTTCTGAAAATTGTAAAGAGCAACACAAATGTGAGGTCGGTATTTCCCCCAAAATTGCTAAGTAGTGTTTCCTTCCTAAGGCCAGGCCTTGGTGAATACCAAGCACAGAGTGATCTGAGATGAGGACCACGACCACGATTCTTTGCTGTTCCTCCTCTCACTTCATCCTCTGGCTGGAACCAAGCTGAGGACCCTGCTTGGACAGATGCCGTCACCTCTCTGAGCATTTCTTCACAGGGACAATGACACTTCAGAGAGTTGTGCTGAAGGTTAAGTGAGACTATGTAGGCAAAGTGCGTAAGTGCCAGAAACATAGTAAGTGCTTAACAAATGGAAATTATTATTGGTTTTATCACCCTCCTCCTCATCACACAGGTCACTACCGGCAGGCTGGGAAAGGCCTCCGCAGTCCCAGTCACAGCCTCAGTCTCAGCTCAGGCCAAGGACTTCGAGAGCCCTTAAAAGGGTGGGAGGGCCGGCCCGGTGGCGCACTGGATAAGTGCGCCGCTTGGGAAGCGGGGCGGCGCTCCCGCCTGAGGGTTCGGATCCCACATACGGACCGGTTCCCACTCACTGGCTGAGCGAGGTGCGGGAGCAACACCGAGGGTTGTGATCCCGTTGCCGGTCCCCGGTCCGGTACGGGGGCAACACTAAGGCAAAAGACAAAAAAAAAAAAAAAAGGGGGGGAAACAGCATTTCTGTGTTCCTGGGAGAGTAGACCAGTCCTCGGTCCTTGTGCTTCTGTAACCATTAAAAGGGCAACGCCTATGAGCTAGGTCCTGTCAGCTGCTTAGGAACCCTTGAACCAAGAGCACATTGCCCTTTTAAGGGGCGTGGCTTCCGGGCAGTGTGGGGAGAACCTTTAGGCAGGGGCGGAGCTGGAGGCCACTGAACTCCAAAGACTTTGGAGGTGTAAATGAGAAAACAATTTGCTTATGATCTCAGTTTCCCAGTATATGTCAGGGCACCTGTCTGAACTGGAGCGGGAGTGGGTGAGGGAGGGAGAGGAAATGAAAGAGGATGCTGAGGCACAGCAGGACAGCTGGACAGAGACCAACCCCAGACAGACCCATGCGCTGGGAAAAGATGTTCCTCTCCCAGCAGGGACCTCACAGCCCCACTGGCAACGCCTCCAGCTCCTCACTAGAGTGATAAAGGGTGGGCGTGGGAGATTCTGTCGGCTGCAGAGAGCTCCGAATTTATGAGCCACAATGCTCTTGCCAGCAATACCACCCTGTTTTACAGGTGGGGAAACTGAGGTCTGAGAGATCAAGCCCCTTCTCCAGCATTGCAGAAGAGCTCAGTTTAGTAGGTTTTATTGCTTTGTTTTCACCACTGCACGTGGACACCACTCTGGAGGGGAAAAGGCAGAACTTGGTATGTGACCAAACATGTCCCAGACTGCCTACTAAGCTGGAGGTTTTAGAAAATAATATTTCCTAGGGGAAGATGAAAGGGATTGGGGTGGCCGCCAGTACCAACAGCAGGCAAGGATGAATTACCATAGACTTGTCGTGAATGCACTGCTATATGAAAGATGACAAAGTGTTCCAGCTTCCCTGAGAACCAGCTCAGAGGAAATGAAAGAGGAACAGAAAGGATGAGGGTTAGATTTGAGACAGCATTTCCTCCCAGGGATGATAATGGGGCTCTTTATTCAGTGACCAAGGGAGGCTGTGGACTCACCCCCCTCCCTTCCACTTCTGAGGTCTTTGGGAATCCATCTCTCTACAGTCCCACATGGCCTGCTTGGAGGACAGGAATGATGAGATGACTTTGAAAAGTCCCCACTATTCAGGTAGGCGATCCTTTCCCCGGATGGGCCTCCTGGGCTCTTTGCTGAGGGTAAGGACAGCAGTCGCTCTGGCTCTGGGGCCCTGGGGGGAGAAACAGCAGTCATGGCATCTCTTGCAACATGCTCCCTGCCAAATTGATTCAAATTGGCTTGGATATGAACATATGATTAAAGGAGCGGCGCGATTCATTTATCAGTAGAGATTAAAGAGCGGCATCTGCGCAGCCTAGCTGGGGGACAATTAAGGAGCAAATCGCTAAGTGTCTGTGCCACCAGGCACAGGGGCAGTGGATGGGGGAGGGACAACTAGCACAATCTGCCAAGGGGACACAAAGACAGAAGGAGGCAGTCCTGGGGTCACTGCCTGCCGCTGTAGTCTCTGGTCACACACTGGGCACCATGAGGAGTCCCGCAGGGCTTTGGTTCCCGCCCATGCCTCTTACTCAGGCGTCAGAGCAATCCTGAGTGTCTGTGATCAGAGAGGAGGATCTAGTAAGGGGGCTTTGAGCCTGGCACAGGGATAGATTTGCATTTTTGTGTTTGGCAGGAATCACATACATCTTAGGGACCAGAGCTATGATGAGTGTACAGGTGAGGGCAGGAGCTTACAGAGCTCTCAAGGTACACCCAAAATGAAGATGGTCTTTGGTAGCTCTGCAGACCCCTGGACTCCTCTGGGAAGTTGGTGCTGGGGAATCATCTCCTTCCCAGGCTGGAGCTCAGATCCCTGGCCAAGGGGGCTTTGCTGAGAAAGCTTAGAGAAACACTGGTCACGTGCAGCAATGGCCTCTGGCTTTCTTAGACAGCCTATGGCATGCTCTACCACCACCTATCTTTCACTGCCTCAGGACCTTTGCTGAAGTTCTTCTTTCTTCCCAGCATGCCTGTCCCACAATATCTACTCAAAAGACCAACTCCTTTTAGAAGCCTTCCCAGCTCTCCTCCCACCCCATGAGAATGTCTCCCTCCATAGTATGCCCAAAGCAACTTCTTTGTCCTTCTGTTATGTCTTATGTAATTACTTCCATGCACGTCTGCTCCACAAGCCCCTGGAGGACAAACACTATTATTTATTCCTCTCCACCCACCCAAAGCTTGCATGTGCTACACATTCTGTTTGTCTAGTTCCTCCACTAGAATATCTGCTTTATGCAGGAAGGGACTATCCATCCCCAGCACCTAGAATAGTGCCTAGGCCACAGCAGGCAGTTGTGAAATATTTTTCTACTGTTGAACAAATGAATAAATGAATAATATGAGTTTTCTGACTTGAACAAAGCCCCTTCCTCCAGGTCAGAATATTGGAGATTGATGCTGGACTTCGTAATTAACCAGAGACCTGACTCAGTGTGGGTGAACTGAGTTGGGAACTTATCTGCAGGTGGCAGGGAGTTTGTCACACTACCTCCTGAGAGAAATAGAAAATGCATCGCGCTATCTGAAAGCAGGAGTAAAAGATGTAAGCGACAGAATTGATCATGAGCCAGCAGTTAAAAAAAAAAAAAGTAACTTCACTTTTACTACCTTCTCTGTTCTGTTTTCTATTCTATTGTGGGGCAGTGGAGGCGGCAGTCTCCTTCATTCAAGATGGATCCATTTTACACTTCTCTCCCACGCGTTTTGGGGTGACTTTTCTTCCTCCTTCCCTTTCTTGACTCTTTCTGGGTGGCTGACATCACCAGAGCCTCAGCACTAAGGCTGTTTGATACCCTTTCCAGCCTACCTGCCCTACCTTTATTTGTGCAGGGAATATAACTGGTCACGTTACAGAAGACAGAGGAAGAGGAGGAGCTGCTTGTTCTTGCCTTTCTGCATGAGCTGCCTCAGCTGTCAGGAAAGGGATAAAGCATGGACCGGGGCATGAAGACAGGGACTGAACAGGGCACAGAAGACAGCACTCCTAGCCTATTCAAGTTGTCATGCAGCCACGGGGGTTGGGGACCAGAGATGTATCTGCCATTTTTTAAATCAAAAAGTCACCTTTGGAATAACTAAAATTAAGCTTTTAAAAAAACTTTCTAATGAGAAGGTTTTAAATCCCTTAAAAACAAAAGTTAGAGAAGACAGAATCTCTGTAATTGGTGAGATTTAACAACCAGATGGACCTCAACATTGCCTCGTGGAGGTCAGGGGAGGATGCAGCTTGGTCGGCTCTGCCAACCTGAATTATAATCCACAGGCTCTTAACATAAGAGGTGGGAGTTGTGTCTGCCTTGACCGATCCCCTCCTCCCTCTGCCTGCCCCAAATGATCTGCCTAGGCTCTCAGAGTGACACTGGTCTGACATGGGAGCAGGCCAGAGACCAGGGCCATTTCCCCACGTCCCCATCAGAATCTTGCCTGTGCCCCCCCAAGACCACACCTGTCTTTACCTGAGCCTGAAGGAACGGGCAGGAAAACTGGCACTGCCAGGAGGAAAAGGGCCTTTATTTCCATACATCAGGTAAACAGGGAAGAGAGAGCACAGCCCAATGAGTACAAACCAATTGCAGGAGAGAAGGGAGGGCAGCGGATGGGAGCAGCACCAGGCACCGCCTTTGGGCTCCCAAGTCTGGTGGAACTGGAGGGATAACCTTTTGGGGTGGGGGCTGGGACCTTCAGACCACACGATGTTGGGTCTGGGATAAGTGTGTGGGGGCAGGGAGATTGGAAGAAAAGTGACACAGGCTCAGGACACAGGCAAGGAGTTGTGTCTAATACACATCAGCACTGACCAAAACTTCCACTTTCAGCTTTTCTAATCACAAGCCCACAACCCAAGGCCTTCCCTCCCAAGTTGAGTTTATGATCCAGGCAAATTGGACACAGCGGGAGGAAGGCAGTGCTTGGATAAGCCCCACATTGGCATAGGTGGAATGGGTTTACTCTTAAATAGGTCATTGCACTTAACACACCGATGAGACGAAGCGGGTGGGGGTGCTGGACACTCCGGATGGTACGTGTGCACCCCTGGCTGTGCAGGCTTGCTCAGCCCAGACCAGAAGCACCTGACAGCCCTCCCCGTGCTGACTCTTAAGGACCTGGCCCAGCTCTGCTCACCAGTCTCCCCAGCTGCACAGAGAAAGGGCTGCTCTCTGAAGAGGAGGGAGATGAGATTCTCGAGTCGTTCCCGGGGGGCCCAGCCGTCACCACAGCCCCCTCCCACTCTCAGGGATGTAGCTGTAATGGAGAGGTTGGGTATTTAAATTAAAAAGTAAAAAGACAGCAGGCACTGAGAAGAGAAAGCCCTCACCCCAAACCAGCGGGAAGGAATTACTGTTCCTCCCCCAAATCCTCCCCATGGACCCAGCAACCTCAAATATCCCAATAGGCAATCTATCCACCATCCCTGAGCAGTGGGCTGAGATGGAGGTCACCTTGCTGGCTCCATGCAGTGCCAGGCCACCTGCCACTGCCCATGGTGGCCCACGGTAGAAGCCAAGAGTGTGGCATTTTTGAGGCAGGGAGGAGCAAAAAAGTTCTTTTCAGAAACTCCTCTTTGCCCCACCTCTTCCATGGGGAGATGTCAGACACCCACAGCCTGGAAAGTCCCCCTAACAGAAGAGGGTTGGGTGTTTCCCACGCAGATTAGAGTCAGGTAGGGGAGACCCAGGCCCCGCCATTTCCTGGGGGAGGCACTGGGGCAGCCGTAGCCTGTGGGGCGGGAGGGCTGTGGACCACTCCCCTGGTCTATGCGTTGGTCTCCATCAGCTTGGCCTCTGTGTCACTGTCACTCAGATAGCTGTGGGAGTATCGGGGTCTGGAGGTGCTGTCGAGGGGGTCATGCTCATCATCTGACCGGTCAGGGGCAAGGGACTTCCAGTAGCTGGTGGGGCTGCAGGGAGAGAGGAACAAGGTCATGGATGAATGATACTCCTACCCTTCAGCACTAAAGCCTTTGGTTCCGGAGAGGCCCATAGAGCCCTGTCAGAGCACTCCCCAAAGCCAGACACTGCTAAGCAAAAACCTTTCTCAGCTTACCTGGAAGATTCTCAAAGTAGTAAGAGAAATGAGCAGAGTTTTGACTCTGAAAGCTTTTCAAAGTCCCAGGAGAGGGATGCTGGAGAGCAGGGGATCTGGGACTGGAGCAGTTGTAAGAATCAGCTGCAGATTCCAGCGTCCATCCCCTTAGGAATTTTGATTTGCTAGCCCTTGGGTGGAACCCAGGAATTTTGCATTTTTCAACTCCCTCCCCCGAAGGTTCTGATGCAGGCGGTCCCTGACCCACACTGACCTGGAGACTGGAAGTCTGGTGATAATGTGATTAAGCTTGTCTAAGGTAGGGGCTCTCTCGAGCAAGTTATTCCTAAGAAGATTTCTTCTAAGGAGGAAGGGCTTTGCCCATTGAATCCTTCTGGATCTTAACCTTTTTTCCTAATCAGGGTTTCCTAAGGCCTGTGAGAATTTCTACTGTTGACCATGGCATCATGTACTCACCACAGAGGATGGAGACCTGGGAAGTAGGGGCTGGCAAGACCTCTGTTTCAGGGTGGTCTAGTGGGAAGAGCCTCTTGATACAATAACCTAACTCCATAGAGTGTCTCTCAGGCCACTGGCTCTGGAAGCCTCCAGCTATCCCTCCACTGGGATGTGAAGCAGCATTATCCCTGGGCAGAGCATCTCACGAGGGAAGATGGGACCTTCCCTTCCAGCTCATTCCCCTTCTCTTTGCTTTCTTTCCCAAAGCCTTGAGTCCACCTTCCCCTGGTCCTCCTGCTTCCACGCCTCTGCCAGCACAAGTGCACTACAATTTCAATACCATTGGAGAAAATACACCCAGTGTGGCTGTCCTCCTGCTGGTGCCCTGCACTCAGCCGGCTTCCTGGCACTGTAGCCCTGTCATGTGCTCCGAGGGACACAGCCCTGCCTCCAGATCCTGGAGTTTCTACTCAGGCAAACAGGAATTCCATGATTACCACTGCCTACAATTCTGATTTAAGAATCTGAGGAAGGCCTTTGTTTACTAGCCTTTTCAAATCTCTATCCCCAACCAAAAGATGAGGAAACCAGGTTCTGCAAGGAAGAGCTACATTCTTAGCTTTTCCCACATTGTCAGCGAGAGATCCAGAGGCAAGTCCTGACCATTGAGTACTCCTGTGGGTGAGACATGGGCCTGGCACCCTAGACATGCCACCTTATTCTTCACAATAACCCTATGAAATATTATGAGGAAGCTGGTTTAAAGAGATGATTTATTTTGCCCAAGGTCAACCAGTCACTAAATGAACTTGAACTTGGGACTCTTAGAACTTAAAGCCTTAGGACTCTGAGGCTAGATTGGATGACCTGAGAAGAAAACAAGACAAAACCTGAATTCTCCTGCTGGCCTGGGTGAGTGGCTCAGGGGTTGTGTAAAGACAGGTCTCTCTCTGTCCCTGGGGGGAAGGAAGAGCCTGATAGAATACATGATCAATTATGCAAAATGGTTCGAGAATGGGGCAGTCGGGTTAATGGTTATGTATTTCTCATGAATGAATTACCATTTTTAAAGGAATCAGAATAGCACAAAACACATTTAACAAAAACTACACTGAACATAAATGAGTCTTACTTTGATGAGCCAAAGGCACTTTAGGACTCTGGGGTGTCTCCAGGACAAAATTATAAAACTCAATGATGACTGTACAAGATAGAAAAAGAATTAGGGCTATTTTAGCTTTGGGGTTGTTTGAATTCTAGATTAGTGGGAACCTGGTTTTGTTTTCATTTTTTACATGGAATTTCTGGGTACCCAGTGCTAAAGGTCTGCTCTTAGGCAAGGAATGCCTGGCTTTGTGGAAAGACGGGGGTTTTCTTGTGGGCTGCAGGGGGCAAGGCAGATGCAGGGGCTGGGATCCAGACGCAGGGATGCACTGCTGGAGAGCCTGGCCCATGTGCACTGCGTCACCAAGGCCCTGTGCTCCTTCCATTCCCTCACCTCTTCTCGAAGTAGGGCTAGAGCCCCACTCCCACACTCCTGTGCCTGCCAGGCAGACACATGGATAAATGAAGACCAGGTTTCCATACTGTTCTGTCAAGATGCTGGGCAGTGGCAGAGGCTGCCAGGGAGGTGGGAACTCCATGTCTCTCGCTGCCCTGGGCAGTGGACCCACAAGATCCTTCTTGCTTCCACTTTGAGTGCTCCTCAGCCCATCTCCTTAGTGGCTTCTACTGCCACAGCCATCAGAGAGCCAACTGCAGGCAGCTACCCTCCTCCCCAGGGCAAAAGTCAGGGCTGGCAATTTGAACATTTTAACCAAATTGTTTAAAAAGCATTCCTCCCCACAAGCCAGTGTCTCGTGCTCAGCGCTGTCACAAACAATTTGGCACATAAGCTAATTCCCACTGGGAGAGCCCAGGGTGGCAGTGCCCCTCCCCTTGACTTTGCTGTGGATGCTACATCTGTGTTCCAAATTCTCGGGGTCCTCATCACCAGATGGGAAGTTCAGGGACTGCTCCGTCCCCTGCCCCGCCTTTAGCAGTTTATCCACCCAAAGCCAGTTAATGCCAAGTGCCAGCGAAGTTCTCCCTCCCCAGGCCCTTTGCTCTCTGGCTCGGTGTTGCTTGGCTAGGTCCTGGCTTGGCGCCACTCTACCCATAGTGAATGCAATCCTCCTCGTTGGAGGTGGTGCTGTAAAGGGCTTCAGGACTACTCCTGCTTTCCTGGTGGACAAGAGGAACTGTGCTGGTGGCTGCTGGAAGAAACATGTTTTTTTTTGTTGGTGTTCTTGCTGGTTGTGGGGTCAAAGGTGACGGTGGGCTGAGAGCACGGGGTCTGCAGTCTGCCAGCTGCCAGTCAGTGTGGGATGGGCCAGCTAGGCCTGTCTCCCTCTGGGGGTGGGGGTGCAATGTGCAGAAGGGTCTGGCTCTCTGTGCTTTCCAAGCTTTCCCCCTCGGTCCATCAAATGACTTCCTGCCCTGGGAGTATGGGGCACTTAGCAGGCTGCTAAGGGAAGGCTGAGACGGTAGACCAAATATTTTGACTCCTGTCTTTTCTCATTATGGAGATGACAATGGCTCCCTAATGCAATTGAGATGCTTCCTGCTCTTCCCAACAACCATCTGCCACATGGGGGAAGCGGCAGAGCAGTGCTGAGCCCAAGGGCTTGGTTTCAGAGCAGCTCGGGCCCAAGAAATGAGTTGGCCATGAGCCTGGTCTGGGTGCAAGCTCCACCTCCCCCATCCCATCACCCATCTCCAAATAGCTGTGGGTAACATTCACTTCCACTTGTTCCATTCCTTAAAGGCCCTTAGATCAGTCCCTTTTGGTATAACCCTTCCAAAGTCAGCATACGTGTCCAGCTGTGCCACGGCACAAGCATGCGACAGGTGTGTGTTAGTTCATGCATCTGGGAAACAAACGCCCGAGCCTCAGGGGGTTGCACTCTGGGCCTATACCTCCTGGGAAACAGCAAGCTTGCCCTGGGAGGGTACCATGCTGAAAACAGCTTCACATAACCAGGGTGATCTAAAATGTCACCACCCACCAGGGAAACTGGCAACAATTGGATTCTAATGAGTCAGGCTCTGCTTTTCTTCCACAGTGGGGGTGTGGGCATAAAGGGCCTAAGTGCTAGATCTCCCTCCCCACAGGGAGAAGAGCTGGGGGAGGCAGAGAACCAGGAGGGGGCTGTCACTCAGCAGCTGCTAATTTCTATTCATTAGAACTTTACAAGATGAGCAGAACCGAGGTGACATCCATGTGTGGGCTTCAGGTGGGAGGGCTGGGGAGGGATCAGGCATCTCCTGGGTCTGCTGTGGGGTGTGGTGCTATGTGGGCTGCAGCCCTGTGAGTCTTGTACTCCTAGGCTTATGCTAGGATAAGAGATCTATGCTAGGAAGAAAGGTGGCTTTGCAGGGGTGGGGGAGAGCTAAGCAAAAGGCCCCACAATAGCTTATGGCCACTGACGTACCAACCCACAGCTGGGGTGTCAGCTAGGGCGCTTTCCTGGGCTCTGCCTGCTGGGACTATGGACAAAAGCTCCTGAATGGGTACTGCCTGGCATGCAGAATAAACATGTCACCCATATGCTCCCCACTGAGCTGTATGGAGAAGTGGTTAAAGGCAAGAGTGTTGGAGTTGAACAGACCCCATTTGGATCCAGGCAACATCACTTCCCAGCTGTGTGACCTTGGCAAGTGACTTAACCTCTCTGAGCCTCAGCTTCATCTTCTATGAAATTGGACTGATCAGACCCTTGTGATGGGGTTATTGTGAGAATTACGTGAATAAAGCATGGCAAGTATCTAGGATGGTCCCTGGCCCGGGGTAAGGACTTGGTAAGTGGCAGCTACAATTAACATCACCAGCCAGTTCAGGCGACTGGTCTTAGGGCTTGGAATGACCAACCAGCTCAGCCAGGAGGCTCTCCAAGGCCAGACCTGACTCGAGAATGCAGTGGGGCCTGAGGGGGTGGCCGGTGGGGCAGGGAGCTCGTTAGTTCACACCGGGTGGGACATGCCATGCTGCACTCCCCGACACGCGCCACCTACTGCGCTAGTCGCTCTCGGGCCGGTACAGGTACCGCATCATCAGGCTGTCCACCTCCTTCTTGCGCTTCTTCTCCTCCTTCCTCGACTGCCGGTGCACCTGCCCGGCCTCCTCACTGTCTGCGGCGGGGCCCTTCTTCACGCTGGAGCGGCTGTGGCCTGAGCCGCTGGACGACGAGGAGGATTCAGACTCCGTCTCGGTTCTCTTTTTTCTCGATTTGGACTTCTTCTTGCTCTTCCGAGAGCGCCCCTTCTTCCGCCGCTTGTGCTCCGAGGAACCTCCCGAGCTGGAGCTGGAGCTGGAGCTGGAGCTGGAGCTGCTGCTCCTCCTGCTCCTCCTGCTCCTCTGCTTGCTGCGGCTCTTGCGGCCGCCGTGGGACCGGGAGACGTCGGCGGCAGAGGCGCAGCGGCGGATGCTGGTGGCTCGCTCTGGGGGGTCCAGTTGAGCACTCCGGGCACTTTGGATGCTCTTCCGGTCATCGTCCTCAGAGTCAGGCTCCAGGCTGCTCCGCTGGAACGGGACAGGTTTGTAGCTCAAGACCTCACTGATGGCGGCCTCCAGGTCTGGGTCCAGGTAGGAGCGTCGGCCCCCGGGGCGGGCGCTGGAGCTGCCAGGCTCCTCCGTGGCTGAGGCCGAGCCGCGTGGCCGGGGTGGCACCGACAGACTGCGGGCCAGCGATGGGTGGCTGTACTGCGAGTGCGCCTCGCTCAGAGTCACACTGGCTCCATCGTCCCACTCGTCCAGGCAGCTCCGGCCCAGGGACAGGCGGGAATCAGGGCTCTCCCGGCCTGGGCCCGAGGCCCGGCTCAGTGAAGGGCTGAGGGTCCTCGACAGGCTGTCGAGGCGGGAGGTGCTGCGGCGGGAGCTGGGCGAGCCCGACAGCGAGAAGCTCAGGGAGGAGCGGGCCCCGTCCTCACCCGAGCCCCGCCGTGTGGCCGAGGAGGCCCGGCTGACGGGGGCAGAGACGGTCGAGGCCCGGTCCAAGCTGGAGCCTCCGCGCTTCTCCAGACCCCGGCCGGCCCGGCTCCCAGCCTCCGAGAAGAGGGAGCCACGACCGTCGGGCTCCTCGGGCCTCCTGCCCTGGCCTGGCTCCCCCCTGGGGCCTGGGCGGGCCTGCCGGGGGGGCCTCTCCGGGGAGGCGGCCCGCTCGCTCAGGGTGGTGAAGAGCGAATCCTCGTCCCCTGTGCCCCCGATGGAGTCCTTTAGGGTGAGCCGTTTCCGATAGCTCAGGGAGCTCAGCACCGAGGCTGGCCGCTCCTCTGCCCCCTGACCCTCCTTAGCCAGGGTGCTGAGGGCCATTCTGAGGGAGGGATGTGAGGTGGAGAGAGAACAGGAGTGGATGAGGGCAGAAGGATACATGCCAGGAGATGCATAAAAGAACAGTCATTGTTTTAGGCTGTTTGTGTTGCTATAACAGAAATATCTGAGACTGGGTAATTTATAAAGAATAGAGTCTTATTTGGCTTAAGATTCTGAGACAACTGTATATGGCACAGGACTCAGGCTGCTTCTGCTCATGACAGAAAGCGACAGGTACAAGCAGATCACGTGGTGAAAGGAAGCAAGAGAGAGGAGGGGGGAGAGAGAGAGGAGGGGGGGAGAGAGAGGGGGGAGGGAGAGAGAGAGAGGAAAGAGCATTAAACCTGGAGAATAAAAACCCACGGGAAGGAGGAGAAAGGAGGAGAAACAGCAGCGCCCTGCAAAGTGGTGGTGAGAGCCTCGGAGGAAATGAAGCAAAATAATTTGCGTCAGTGAAAATAGCTTCATGGAGAATGTCATGTAAATTAGACTATTGTTCTATTTCATCACTTTTCCCCTCTAAAACGTTTAGTTCAATTTATTTCATTGTCAACTACCTGGAGCCTCGTGCCACGCTGTGGTGAACGGCAGAGGGGCGGGAAAGGCGGCATTGCCTGCAATAACAAAATGTTGTTTGGTCGAATAAATTAAACCAATTAGAAGGGGCTGCTGGGTGCTCGTGGTGAGGGGCTGAACTTGGGAAAGGGGCCTCAGGGGAGTTGGAGAAGGGGGGAGGGAAATTACTTTTTCTACCCAGCCACCTGCTGTCTCTGGAGGGGGTGGTGAAGGGGGTGCCCTGGAGGATCAGGATCTGCTGTAAACTATGACTGGCTAGAAAACAGGGGAGCAAATTCCCCCAGTGGATGGGTAGGTATGGGGAGTATAGAAAACATGGGGGGGAGGGGTCTGAAACTTCAGAGGAAGGAGAGAATGGGCAGAAAAAGACAGAAATGTATCTGTAGCTGTGATAGGAATCAGGGGAGTCTTTTCTGCCACTATTCCTAGTAAGAAGTCAGAGATCCAGAGCTGGCCACAGATGGCCCTGTCTGAGGTTTTGGGATCCAGAAGTCCCCTGTGCCCCATTCCAGTATTGATTCCAAAGACCCAAACTATCAGGGAGTTCAGTCACCGTCACCGTTTGTAGAATGAATACATGGGATGAAGTTAAACTTACACCATGCCAAAGCCCTGAGGCCACTGGGAAAACATTACCTGGGAAAAATAAGGGAGACACAGACACTGGCTAAGAAGAAACTGAGCCTCTTCCTGTGCTCATTCCACATGTCAGGGGCATGTCTGAGCCTCTCACGCAGACTCCAGGCAAGAGATGCAGATGGCATGTGGCCTGCCTGCCCTCTTGTGATCAATGCTTGTCCATTCCTGGTGGCATGAGATGGCTTTATATCCTAGCTCAAGGCCACATGCTCACCTGGAACTCTTCAAGCTGCCATCATCAGAAGCTGCCTTGGAAGGGCCCTTGTTTTTTGACAACCAGGACTTGACCCCGTCGACACGGTCCTCTAGCTCCAGGTCCACATCTGAGTCCCCCTCACTGTAGGGATGAGGAGCAGAAAGGTAGGCAAGGCCAGGCAAGAGGCTATCACCTGTTGCCCAGGAGGAAGAGCTGAAGGGGGAGCAGGGTGTGTCCTGGGCAGGGGTGGGATGCAGAATGGCATGCGCGTTGGTGAGTCAGGGAGGAGAAGCAAGGTTAGATGGAGCATACCATTCATAAGGAGCCTGTCCCCACTCAGCAGGGCATACTGTGTGACAGGCACCAAGAAGACCCTGAGGAGCACAGAGGCAGCACCTTCCACCTCTGGTACCTGTGACAGGTACCTATGACAGATACCTGTGACAGGCAGCTGTTCAGTTGACCAACCCAATGAGAATGACAGGAAGACCATCCCACTCATCAATTATAGCTAAACGGTTCTTGGTTAAAAAGAGGAGTCCTGGGCCCGTCAGCTACTCCTTGAGGTCTGCTCTGCTGTTTCTTGTCTGCCACTCCCAAAATTGTGGCTCCAGCTGCTGCCATTTTCCATGCCTTTTTTACAAGAGCTGGGCTGCTGGCCATGGGCAGGAGAAGGGAAGGCCTTCGTATGGCTTCAAGTCAGCTTGATCCTGGAGGTCTCCTTAGCTGACGGCAACACCAGCCTAGGCTCTAGGTGAAGGAGGCACAGGCCATCTCCCAGATCCACCCTGTGGCTTCCCTGGCCTTTCAGAAATGGAGAACGGAAAAGGAGAGGGAGCCTCAGCATTTCCTGAGGGACTGGCAACAGCTTCGGTATCCAAATTACCTCCGGAGGCTAGTTGGGCTCAGAAAATCCCAGGCAAGGGCTCTGTCTCTCGCAGTCTCCTCTTCCATCCCTCAGGCAGCCCCCAGCCCCTGCTCTTGGTGCTTCTGCTGACCAAGCTGACCCTAGCACTTGCAGGAAAGCCCAAAGGAGTCAAATTCAGGCTGCAGTCATGGTAACCCCCCATAAGGCAGCTGGGACTTAGAGATCGCTTCTGAGTGAGAGTGCTTCTGAAAGTCTGCAAAATGTCTGCTCACCAAATTCCCCTGCCATGAATAGGCTAGGATTTCTCCTTGATATAAATTTCCTTTCATCTGTGTCAACAGGAGCGGCCCCATTCCTGAATTATGTTCTTGAATAAATAGCCACACAGGCATGCATGCACACACACACACACATACACACACACAGAGGAAACCACTAGACTCCGGTCTGGGGACAGTGAGAGAGCTGGACTCGTGGGCAGGGGAATAAAGAGGCATATTTTACTGGCTTCTGTCAAAGACAGAATTATAACAAAGACGAAGCCGGCTGATGCCCCGAGTAAACAGGAGTTTAGCAGACAGCCCCGAAACTGCTAATGCAAGCCCTGTGCCCGTCAGAGCCTGGCAGATTTACCGTGGTGCACGGGCCCCATGGAACGCCAATACCACCTGATTTATACACCCGTGCAAAAAAACCTCCCTCTCTAGCTTCAGAGCCTGTAATTTATCACCGACGTTCATAACCATATTGATTGCCTTTAGAAAGGAGGTGCTGTATGCATCGCAAAATCTATGTCTACATGTTAAAAGCGTTTCTGTATAAATCTCCCTTAATACTGGGCTGTTTACTGCTTTCATTAAGGTTATGGCAATAACAACTGTATCTCTAAGTAAATCGAAACATTATTTTTCTGCCCGCCTTAGCACACTCGCTCCATAACTTGGGGCTGTGGCCCAGAGCTACTGTGGAAGGAGCCACACCACCTCTCTGCCATCAGCGGGAACCCGGTGAAAACTGCATGTCCCTATGCGCCTGCCCGAGTGCATGCTGGGATGTATGTGTGTGTGTGTGTGTGTGTGTGTGTGAGTGCAAGTGCAAGTGCGAGTGTGTGTGCGCCTGGCAATGGTTTAAAACATGATCTTAAGTGCGCATTTTATCAGCCCTCGAAGCTCCTACCACCCAAGGATGGCAGGGCTAGAACACACAGGGGACAAACAGTCGTGGGCCCAGAATACGAATTTTCCTCCTCACATTCAGAGCAGTGGATGGGTTGAGAAGCTGGCCTGCCTGCCCTCACCTTCCCTGTAGTTGTAAGCATCTAGATGATGCTTGGGTTCTTTTCCTTAAATAATCAGGCCCGTAAACAAACTCCAGGGGCAGGCAGACTCAGGGGGCAGTTGAAATTTTAAATGGTTGGAATTAAACCTCGCGTCAAATACAATTTATGTCCAGGCTCATGTGCTATTAGTTAACTGGGAGCCGAATCGCGGGGGAACAAACAAACGGAGACAGCACGGCGGGGGCTATTAATTGTGTGTGACAGCCGGGCTCCAGCGGCCCTCTATCACTGTTACACACTATTACATTTATCATTAGCTCTCACGGAGTCCTTTGCGCTGCTGCCAGCCCATCCTAGCCAGGGGAGGAGGCCTGCCAGGCGAGAGAGAGTGGGGAGGAAACCCAATGCCATGCTGAAACAACAACCCTGTCCAACTTGACGGAGGACCAGCCCAATCCGCCTGAAGCCTGAGCACCTGCATCAGCTGTCCCGCTCCTACCCAGAAACAAGAAGAGCGGGTGGATTGCCTGGGCTTCCCGCCACCTGACAGACAGCACCAGCAAAAATGCCCGGGGCCTCCCTCTACCCGAGGTGCCTGCAGGGAGTAAAGCAAACACATCTGGCTGTGTTCCCTTCCCTTGCCACGGCAGAGCGGCCGTGATTAGCTGCCTGAATGCTTTCTCCAAACAAGTAACTGTTCGATGCCCTCAACTTCTGCCCTTGTCTGTCAGAAAAAGGTGGCGGACCTTCAAAGACGAAACATACCCGCTTCTTTCAGGCAGCTCAGGCTCCAGAGGAGCCAAAGATGTGGACAGATGCAGCTCAAACAGACTTTCCCCCAGAGGAATAGGCCGGGGAGGTGGCTGCACCTGGTTTTTGAGGGAGGAGAGGGCTGGAGCTCAGGAAGGCAGACTGTGGGTACCACCCAATGAGGCTGAGCTTTCCTTTCTGACGGACCCCCCCCCCGCCCTCCCAGGGCGTGAGGGTCAGGCTCAGTCTTCCGGGGAGCACACCTCACTCCCTGCCCTCTGCCTCTGAGGCCAGGGCCCGCCTGCTCCCTGTCTGGCCTGAGGACAGAGCCAGTGGTGTTAGTATTAGAGACCAGCTAGGGAGGACAGCGTGGGAGGCTGTGTGTGCACATGCGCATGCAGCAGGGGCCGTGGGTGGGAGCCCAGTGTTAGGGGTGGTTAGACACCCGTAAGGACAGGCAGAGAGAATATGTACTCCAGTCCTCACAGTTTATTCTTTCTTTTCTGATATTTTGTCACCATGTCCTGCAAACTAGAAACAGAAAGAAAATGGTGGGCAAGGGGCCCAGAGGAAGCAGACAGAAAAATCACTAGGCAAACAAAGGTGGACCCCAGCTGACACCAGGCAGGGGAGTGAGTGATCGTTTTGTCCTCAGAACCTGGTCTGGGCTATCCCTGGCAACTGTCCCCTGCCCCAAAGGAGCAGGCTCCCTGGGCCACCCTGGACCTGCCTGTAGGATGTGGCCCTGGCCTTGAGGTGGGAAGGAGGCAGGTTTGGGGTCTGCCCAAAGCAGCCGTGGGAGCTTCTCCAGGGCCTGACCTCACCTCTGTGCTGCTGGTCTTCCTACCTCGTGACTTTCTCCTCAGTCTTGGACTACAAATCTCACTCTCTCTCCTAAACCAGTCCCTGGGTGGGTTTTATGAGAGAAAATCTCTAGCACCGTAACAAGGCACCAAGCCTTTAAATCTCTGCTCTCCCCAGAGTGGGGCAGGCGCCATTGGAAATGGAGCTAAATGGGGGAATAACTCATCTTGAATAGGCAGAGCTGAAGAGCTAGGTCCTCGGGAGGCCTGAGGAGGGGGTTGGGGGGGCCTCACCCAGGTAGCACTACCCTGCCCTCAGCCACTGTAGGACAGGGTCCACGCTGGGGCTGGCAGCAAGGGGAGGAGAGCTTGGGGCTCAGTGATGGGGAGACAGGTTGCAGTTGTTTTACCTGGTGACCTGGTTCCAGAGGCGGTCAAGAGGGCCTCTGTGCCAGCCGCAGATGCCATACAGGCCACCCCCTCACCTGTTGATGAGGTCCTCATTCTCGTCACTCTCCATCTCATCCTCGATGGCAGCCTGCAGGTCCCCGATGCGCTTGAATGCCAGTTTTAGGTCGGCCTGCAGGCTCTGGTTAGCAGCCTCCAGACTTTCCAGATCCATCTCCTAGGAGGGAGGGTGGGCAGTACGGTTCACGGGAGGGATGGACCCCTCCAGCTGCCCCAGATAAAGCCTGCTTCGTCTCTCCCAGCCATGGGGGAGCCACATGGGTGCTTCTACGAGCCTCCAGAGCCTTTTCTGCTCTGGCTTGCCAGGCTGCTGGGGCCCAGCCTCACCTGATGGAGACTCCAATGCCACCCCCGGCTCCCTGGCCCACCCTCAGGGCCTTCTGACCTGTCCTCTTGACACGTTCCTCCTCCCTCCAATTCTCTAAACCTCAGTTTCTTTGCGGCCCACCTCCCACCAGCCCAGGGTGAGGGGCACGCTCAGCAGCTGCTCAGAGGGCTGCCAGCGTGGTCCCGCGGGGGCCTTACCAGTTCATGCTTCTTGCGGCTCGCCTCAGCCTCCTTCCTGGCAAGCTCGCCCATCTCCTCCTTGGTGTCCCGCAACTGCCGCTGTAGCCTCTTGTTCTGCTCCTTTTCCCGGTTTTCAGCTGCAATGCGCTGATCCCGCTCCTCAGTCAGCTTTTCCATGTTTTCTTTGAGCCGGCTGGCCAGGCTCTGGACAGGTGGGTGGGAAGAAAGACCCAGCATATAGGACCATCAGCCAGGCAGGGACAGGGGTATGGCAGATTCTGGAGTCAGGAAGCGTGGGGCCAAGCACTGGCTCTACCGCGCACTGGCTATGTGGGCAAGCAACTCAAGCCCTCTGAGGTTGCCCTTGCTTTTCTGTAAAATGGGGGGAATGACACCTGCCCTCCAGGGTAATAAATGTAGAGGCACTTTGGAAGATGAAAGGTGCTATTATCATTATTATTACTGCCAAGACAGCGGGAGTGTTCTGGGCAGAGCCTGGGCCTGGCGGTATTGACACATGTGTAGGCGCCTCCGAGGTCAGCAGAGCTTCTCTCAGAGACTTTGAACCCATAAGCCCCCAAAGCTAGATCCTGTGCTCAGAGGTAAATGGCTTTACTGAGAGTTCCCAGATTAGGAGGAGACTAAATGGTCATCAGATCCCAAGCAGAGAGTCATCTCTCTAAGCCTAATGAATCTCTTCCTTTCAAAACCTGAACACGTTTTCCCCTGACAGGCAGCAGGATGCTGAGTAATAAGTGACCTGGAGAGAGGGGCACAATGTGAGGGAAGGACCCTGCATCAAGTTCTTTTTTTGTCCTTTTTGAGACCGGCCACACCGCACTCAGCCAGTGAGCGCTGTGAGCGCACCAGTCATCCCTATATAGGATCCGAACCTGCGGCGGGAGCGCTGCTGTGCTCCCAGCGCTGCACTCTCCCGGGTGCGCCACGGGCTCGGCCCTCTGCATCAAGTTCCAATCATGGTTCTATCACTGCCTGGTCCCCCAGCCTCTATGTCTCTAAAATAACAGACCTAGGCTCCATGATTGCTCAGAGCCACGTGTGTTCAACATTCCATGAATCTAAACCACAATACTGCCTTTCTGAGCACAAAGGAACCTGAGGGAAGGAACTGAGGGAAGGGACTGGGGCCCAAGAGAAAAGGAGACCAGTCAGCCCTGTATCCACAAGACCAAAGGCCTTGTCTGCCCCTTGACAACTTCATGACTTTAGGCAACCTACTTAGCTCCTCTTGTACGTAAAATGGGGATAAAAATATTACCAACCGTACTGTGGTTGTGGTGGGCAGAAAATGAACTATTAAGTTTCCTCTAATTCTTCTAGCTCTCCTAAGGGCTGTGACCCTGTCTTGGGAGGTTCGGTCACATGCTCTTCCTATGTCATGGTTATTAATGCTGTCTGGATGCCCTCCTGTTTCCATCTGTACCCTAGTGCCTGCTCCACGGACTGAAGGATCGATAGGGAAGTGGCAGAGATGTTCCTCAGTGACCACACTCATGCACACAGTTCTTAGGCAGAACTGATGGTGCTTAGACAACTGTCTATAAGCTTGAGAAGGAGGAGAACTTAAAAATAAGGTGAGAGGAATATAAACCCAAAGAGAGAATTCTGCCTGCCTCTCTATCTGCTTTGCCCGAGAGGGAGGGGCTGGAGCATGCTGGCTTCGGGAGGAAGAAGAGATAAAAAGAGAGGAAAAGAGGTGAACAAAAAAAGGAGAAGGGTTAAAGGAAAGAATGAAAAATAGGGTTGGCCGGTTAGATCAGCTGGTTAGACTGCAGCCTTGTAACACCAAGGTCGAGAGTTCGGATCCCCATACCAGCCAGCAGCCGCCAACGACAGAAAAGAGAATGACACGTAGAGAGAGAGGAGGAATGAGATGGGGAGAAAGGAAGAACTGGGCAGAGGGTAAGAAAGAGGAATAAGATTGGAGAGAGGAAAAAATACAAAGTGAGAGGAAAGAAGAGGGCAATAACAAAAATAGAGAGAGAAGGAGGAAAAGCAGAGACGGGAGGGTGGGAAGAAGTGAGAAGAGGGAACATAAAGGGAAGGGAGAGGAAGAGCGAGCGGTGAGATGAGAGAACAGACTCGAGCCCTCACAGAAGTGACGCCATCCGCTGCATATTTATGACCCTGCCAGAGCCGAGCGAGGGGGACAGGCGGGCGGGCGGGCGGCGGGGAGCTTGTGGTGGAGGAAAATATGAAGACGAAAAGCTAAGCTGCTCTGGTCCCTTGGCAGAAAGCAAGCACGAAAACAGAATGTAAAGCAGGCAGGCTCCGCGGTGCCCAGAGAGCAGGCCAGGAGGGGCGGGAGAGAAGCACCCGCCCTGTCAGCTGGCCTGGCAGCTTGGCAGGGGCCTCTGAGGAGTGTCCCTGGGCCTGCCCAGCTCTACTGAGCACGCGTGGCTCCAGCTGCCGGGGCAGCTCTGCCATGCACGCTGTGGATCAGTAGAAGCATGAACCCACCTCTAGCCGCTTCACTTGGGTCCTTTCAAACTCCAGGCGTGTCTCCAGTTCCCGGATCTTGGCTTCCTGCCTGCTCACCAGGGACTTGTCCACCATGGACTGCTCCAGGAACTCCACCTGGCTCTGGAGGGCTTGTAGCTGGGGGGTGAGGGAGGATGAAAAGAAAGAAGTGAGCCCAGAAAGGGCGGGGGCAGAATGTGGGGCAGGCATATCACCATGGTGACCAGAAGGCTAAGGCAGGGAGGGATGCACAGGGGAGGGAGGAAGGATGGGGCCCTGAGCCAGAGGCATCCCCCATATGCCCCAGCACTTGGCACAGATCTTGCCCTTTGGAGAGAAAGGAGAAAGCTAAAGACCAGAGAGGGAATAGAAATGTGAAATGAGGCAGCTGAAGCCAAAAAGTCTGCTATGGTGATATGGCTCCAAGCCTAGCTCTTTCCACTAATTTACACTGCTCTGTGGATTACCGATGGCAGAGAGAAGTGCTTTCCACACTGTAAGCTCGGGCTTCATCTCCACACATAGTGACCCCAGCACCCTCTCTGCAAAAAGAGCCCCTGGTCCCCACCTTCTCCTGCAGCTCTTGTTTCTCCTTGTTGGCTTCTTCTAGCTGAGCTTGGAAATCATTCATCTGAGCCAGATCCCGGGAAGCCTGGGAGAGGAGTGAGGGCATCAGAAGCAGGATCCCCCATAAACACCAAATCCAGCCCAGCCCACCCCACCCCCAGTGCCAGGGCACATAGGCTCGCACACTGCAACCTCCTAAAAGAAGTGGCAGAAGGATGGTGACTGTGCAGGGTGTGACTGGCAGGGGTACCTGAGCCACAGCTGCCTTGTGCTTCTTCATCAGCTCATTCAGGTCCTCCTGATCCTCCTCTAGCCGGTTCTGGATCTCATTCTTCTCACGCTGAAGGCGGCTCAGCTGCTCCTCCAGCTGGACAGAGGCAAAGATTGATCACAAGGCATCAGGCCTCATGTGCCTGAAGGCTCCAGGTGGCAAGTCCAAACCTCCTCCCGAGCCACTTCTTGTATGTGGTGGGGGGTGTGGGTGGGGACAATGTAGGGGAGATGATGGTGGGGCTGGGTGGTGGTGGGGCTGGGCCCACCCACTGGAGTGGGTTCCAGGACCAACAATGCTAGGGAAGTGCCTGTCTTGCTCTGGGCCAGGGAGAGGAAGGAAAAGACTGTCTTTGCAGTACAGGCAGACCCAGGGCTCTGAGCTAAATGACAGCTGCTTTCTGGCAGCTCTTTTGAGGCTAATGAGAATACAGAAAAGGTCTGCCCAGAACAAATGACCCATCATCCTGGCACTATCAGCCTAGGCCCTGGACTTGCATGCACTTTGCCCCCTTCAGGCCCCAGGGAAGGACCCCTCAAATCTGTGAGGCTCTCCTGGCTTGGATTCTCATTTCCCCTGGGACTTCCCACTCCCTGGCTGTCAAGCCCCCAGAGTCAGTCCACTGCTGCGGGGAGGGGAAGAGACAGCCAACAGCAGCTTCAGGAAATGAATGAATCTATTAGCTTGTAATTCCAAACCAAAATGACTGCGTTGGCTCCTTCTCTGTCCCATCCATCTTGTTACTGGGCTGTGGGGAGCTGGAGAAGCCTCCGCCAAGAAATTTATTAACTCGGATTTAAATAAAATGGTAATTTTATAACAGCCTTTTTTAACACAATTAAGGAATTTGAATTACTCACCTGAAAACTGCTGAGAAGCACAAATGTCACGGGGATAAATCAAGCCCATGAGATTGGCATCTCTCAGCAGCCGGGTGACTGGCTAGGGGCCGAGTGAAGCCAACAGCCAAGCCCAGCCTCCTCCCCTGCCCCATTCCTCGCCCAAGGAGGTACTGGTAGCTGCATCCCAGTAATGAATTCTCTGCCGATGGATGGGCCATGGGAGAGGTGGGGAATTAAAAGGGAGGCATTAAATAAGATCTCTAATTAGCTGCCCCTTGGGCTTGTCAGTGGGCTGGGCAGGGGAAGGGGAGGGAAGCCAAGCCATCCCAGCCTCTTATCGGTGCTTCTGCTAATCTCTAGGCACCTGTTTACATCCCTCAGCCACATTAGCTGCCTTTATTTATGGTGTTGGGGCCTGTGGCCAAGCTCCCACAGGCAGGTGGTTGAACAGGGAGAGGGCCCTTGCCGGCTCCCTCTTCTGTCTGCCCCTCTCCTAGGCCTCTGCTCTGAGTGGGGGGAGGCAGAGGAGGGGAGGCCTGCTCTCCCTGCAGAAAGCTCCAGTGCGAAGGGTCCCTATTTTGGGGGGAAGGGAGTCACTGTCACGCTCTATTCTCCCTCAGCCCCCCTGGGCCCTGCCCTGTGCAACCTGGACCCTCACCGCTGCCTTGGCTTTGGCGATGTCATCAATCTGCAGGTGCAGGTCTTCGATCTCCACTTCCATTGCTTTCCGTGCTTTGACGGCTGCTGCACAGGTGAACTCTGACTCCTCCAGCTAGACACAGAGCCACCCCCACCCCAGGGAGAGACGTCAGCCATTGCCCAGGGCAGGAGGACTGTGCAGGTGCTGGCAAGGGAGAGGGAGCCCAGACGCTCTTCCCTCTTCTGTCCACTTCAGACCCCAGGGTGCGGCCATGCTGTGGCGCACATATAGGCATCTCCTCCTGTGACAGGATGCTGGGCACCAGGCAGGCCCCATCCATACCACCCTGGGGCTTGGCAACCAAAATGAACAGCAGACGCAGACCTGGAGAGTCTGGCTGCTACAAGTGGCTTCCCCCCCTTTCCTGTCACCTTCTTTCCCAAGGACTCCAGAACCCCTGAGAGGAGCAAGAGGGAAAGAGAACTGAAAGAACGAGCTCTACCTCCCTGGAGCCAGCGACTTCCTCCCTGCAGAGATACCTGGTTCTTCAGCTGGGCGATCTCCCTCTTGCTGGGCGCGTTGTTCTTCAGGTGGTCCAGCATGACCTGGGCGTCTGCCAGCAGGGCCTTGGTGCGCTTCAGGTCTTTCCGCAGCCGCTTCTCTGACTCAAAGTCCCGCTGGTTCACCTGGGTGGGCACCAGCAGCTGGGGCTCTGGTCTCCACCGCAGGACCTCCTTCTGTCTCCCCAAGCCCATGCCTCACCCCATCCTGGCTCTCAGAGTCCCCCTGATGAGCACAACACTGGAAGTGCCAGGATCATGCCAGCCAACGAGGAAGGCCTGGGTGTGCCAACGTATGGTAATGCTCCCGTCCCATGAGTGACGACAGTGGGCTTTTCTGAGACCCCCGCTCCCAAGGACCCCCAGCCCTCAGGCTGGAGGGGGCAGGCAGATGGCCAGGTCCCGTCAGCAGAGCGTCCCCACCCACCTGGTCACTGAGAGTGGTGAGCTTGCTCTCCAGCTCTCGCTTCTCTCGCAGCACCTTCTGCTTGTCCTCGTACTCTTCCTCGAGCTGCACTTCCATCTGCTTTAACTGAAGTACCGTGGGGAGAGAAACCCATCCATCCCTTCAGTGTCCAGTGCCAGGCAGTCCCCTTCCCTTCCCAGTTCCCTACCCAGAGAAAGCTTAGTGGGGTGGGGCTGAGCATGGATGACCCCAGATGGGTCAAAACCTGAATTCCAAGTTCCTAGGGTTTCAAAGCAGCCTGGGAGGGAAAGGAGGGACGGCAGGCCACGCATGGCAACCACCTGGGCCAGGGTAGGGGACTTCCTTGCAGAGTGGAGACCTATTCAGTCAGGCTAGCTGACCACAGGTGGCACCAGAGCAGCACAGGGGGCACAGGGTGGGCAGCCACTTGGCATAGAAAGCAGGGAACATTAGTTCCTCAAGGGCCCTAGCTTCTCTACAGACTCTGAGCAAACACATCCCAGCCACTGCCAGGAGCTCAAGAGGAGGTTCCTGGTCCAGAATGAAAATGGAAGACAGTGTCACCAAGGCAGGGAAACAGAAAGCCCCTTACTTTATTTAGTCTATTTTTTAATTTTTTTCCTTTTTGTCTTTTTTCGTGACCGGTAATGGGATCGCAACCCTCAGTGTCGTGCCTGTACCGCGACCAGCAACGGGATCGCAACCCTCGGTGTCATGCCCGCACCGCGCTCAACCAGTGAGCAGACCAGTCTCTATATGGGATCCGAACCCTCGGCGGGAGCGCCGCTGCGCTCTCAAGCGCCGCACTCTACCGAGTGTGCCACCGGGCCGGCCCGAAAGCCCCTTACTTTAAAGCGGTGATGGGCAGCAGGTGGTCATACCAGACAGTAGGTGTTCAGATGCCTTACCTTCTTCTGACATGACTGCCGGGCCTCCTCCACCTCCTCATCCCGACTCTCCATCTCCTTGGAATGGGTCTGTCTCATCCGCTCCATCTCCATCTCTAGGCGCAGCTTGGCCTGGAGGTGGTTGGGAGTAGGGACTGGGTTCCTTTCCCAGCAGTGCCCTGCCCCCTGCCCCCTGCTGTGTGGCTCTCTGAGGTTCAAGAGCAGAGAACATCTCTGCCAGCCAGTTCCCTCCGCCCACACATTGCTCCTGTGGCAGCTGGCTTCTCCAGAGAAGCTGGACTCCCTTACTAGATGTCTGGCACAGGCCTGGAGAGAGGCTGCTGGGGGTGGGGACAATGCTGCAGCTTTTCCATTTGGCCTGCAGGCTCCAGCTCCCTGACCTGATGGGGTGGCTCAGTGGCAGTGGGTGGGCTCATGGATCCTGAGCCCCTCATTATCAGAGCTCAATCAGGATTTGTTTCTGTGGAAACTCCATGAAAGCTTAATTGTCTTCACACCGTGGCTGGTATGGATCAGGCGCTCACTCAGCATTTTGTGAGTAGGTGAAGGAGTGAACAAACGAATGAATGAATATGGGATCTTGCCCTCTTCTGGCCCATGCCCGGGGTTAGCTGTCGGGATGGTGGTGTCTCCTGCTGTACCTCATCCCTCCCTTGGCCATGCCCTCTAGCACCTGCTCCAGCATCTGGATGGTCCCCGCTTGCTCGTCCAGCTCCTCCTCCTGATCCTTGACCTTGGCCTCCAGGTCCCGGAGCTGTTTCTTGACCTTGGCCAGAGAGGCCTCGTCCTTGGACTCTTGGGAAGAAATGTCCTGGAGCTCAGCCTCCAGTGAGACGACCTTCTGAGTGAACCCTGCAATGTCCATGTCTTTTTCCTGGAGCAAAAGAGAAGAGGAGCTTGGGGTTGGGCTGGTCCCAGCCTGTGAGGGGGATGGGACATGGGTGGCAGCGGCTGCACCCACCTGCAGTTGCTGCTTCAGGCTGAAAGCCTCCGCCAGGAGCATGTCCTTCTCCCGCTGCAGCTTCTCCCGCTGCAGCTTCTCCCGCTGGGCCTCTTCGTGCGCCTGCGAGAGCTCACTGTCAAACCTGTGAGGGAGTGAGGTGGCTCCATCAGGGAAGGGAAGAGTCAGGTCCCCAACACATGGAGACTGCCAGGAAGCAGAGCTACAGATAGGGACAGGACACAAGCAGGGATGTAGGGACTCATGCAGCCCTAACCTGGGGCCAGTGGTGAGGTGGGGATGACATTCAGGGGTTACAGGTCAGGCCACTGAGGCCCTGCTGAGCAACCACGTCTGGGATGGGGGTACATTTCATCGAGCAAGCCCTTTCACGCAGAGGGCCTAGGAGGGACCCGTAGACTGCTTCCGGGGAGGAGGTGGACAGACGCTCTCCTCGGGGCTTAGGTCTCTACATTTTCCATTTCATCTGACCAAAAAATGAGGGACCAGCGTGAGGGCAGAGCAGGCACTGGAATGGGTAGAAACGGATGTCCTGCCTCTTCCAACTCACTTTCCACAGTTCAATTTGGCAACTGTAGGTGGAGCTGCTGGCTCTTGCCCCTGCCTCCAGACCACCCGCCTCAGCAGTACCCATGTCACCACTAGGACACCCCATGCCAGGCTGGAAGCCAGCATTGCCACTGTGCCCAGCTGGCAGTGTGCTTCAACGGGCACACAGTGGGGGCCTCTTTCTCCACCCCTCCACTTCCCAGCCTTCCATTTCCCGCCCAATGACTAAATAAGGAGCAAATTGCTGAAATTCCTCTTAACACCTTCCCTGAATAGCTAATCAGGTACCCCCGCAACCAACCCCACATCAATAAAAAAGTAAGAAAACTCCAGGCAGCTGAAACCTAATAAGTTGCCCAGCGGGGAGTGCGATGGCACAGTAACTAGGCTGAGCTGGCACTGTCATTGTGTGCTCAGAAGGGGGGTTCCACTAAGCGTGCCAGTCTTTTGGTAAAAGGGTTGGGTGGGGGTAAAGATAACAATGAGGGAGGTGGACAGTCACAGGGCTGGGAGGAAGGAATAGAAAACCTTCCTCCTTCCCCTCACTCTGCTCAAGGCAGCAGCCCTGCTGGGAACATGGTAGTGAGTCCAGGAGGCTGGGGGTGACCCAGGGTCACTGGAAGGGATCTGCTCTGTCATCCTCACTCCCAGGATGTTGGGTGTGGGCTGCCCCTTCACAAAGGCAACTGGTGCCTCTGCTGAGAAGCCCTTTCCCTGCAGAGGGGGAATGGCTGTTCCCACTCCCCGGGGCACCCTGCTGCTCCCAGGGTATGTGGGTTCCTTGGTGTTGCTAATAAAGGCATCCCATTCCCATCCCCAGCCAGGGAAATTAATTTAGATTGGATTTTCTCCTGTGAGGGCCACCCCCCTCCTTTGTGTCATTACCATAATGAGATGGAAGTGGCACGGTAGTTTAACGACATTAGTCAAGACGGTATGTTTGTGTAGCTGAGGAAAGTGAGAGAGATACAGAGCCCGTGGGGGCAATGGGCAGGGACAGGGCAGGGACGTGGTGGTCCCTGCATGGGGACTGGCTGATGCCTGTCCTCACTCAACCCAGGACATGGGGACAGGTACACACTGGGGGAGCACATCCAGGAGCAGAGGCCTGAGCAGGCCTTTTTTGGGGGTATAATCTGAGTACTCCCTGGAAGTCAGGACAGAGCCCCTGTTCACATTACATGACGAGTGACCATGCAGGCAAGGCCCCTGGACACATTCATGTCCTCCCTTCTTTCCTCCCTGGAGGGGGAGTAGGGAGCCCCATCTATGACTATTCTAGAAGGTTTTATGAGCCCACCCACCTCCTCTGCTTCTTCTCCAGCTCATGGTTGCGGACCTGCTGGCCCTCCAGGTGCAGCTTGGTGTCCTGCAGCTCAGCCGTCAGCCGCTGGCACTTCTTCTTGAGCTGCTGCAGAGCCCGCTGGCTCTCATCACTATCTGCCTGCAGGTCCCCAAGCTAGGGGCCAAGGTGGGGACAGGGTCAGCAGCCACCGAGAGGCCCGGAAGCATTGATGGGGAAGGCGAGGAGAGGGAGGGAGGTAAGGGAGGGGAAGACCCAGGCACGAGGGATGACGTCAGGGTCATCCAGGAACCTCAGAAGCTCTAACAATAGTTTGCTCCTGTGGTCCCTGCACAGAGAGGCTAATGCATCAACCTTCCCTCTTCCTCCCAGGGTCTGCCCAGCCCCTCCAAGGCCCAGGCCTCACCCGCCTCTCCAGCTGCCTCTTGTTCTGCTGCTCCACCTCCAGCTTGTCCTCAAACTCCTGCTGGAGGCGCTTCTTGGTAAAGTCCACCTCCCGCATAGCGCGCTCATACTTCAGCCGCCACTCTCCTCCTGTGGGGTGGGGGCAGACCAGGGAGGACGGAGGTGCCCAGAGTCCTCAGAATCAGGGCAGAGGGGAAGGAGGCTAGGGCAGGGAGAGCAGCAGATGGAGCCAGCCAGAGGCACTCAGAAAGGACTCTGGAATGACGGCTTCTTCTTTTTTTTTTTTTTGTCTTTTTTGTGACCGGTAAGGGGATTGCAACCCACCGGCCATCTCTATATAGGATCCTTTTTTGTGACCGGTAAGGGGATTGCAACCCACCGGCCATCTCTATATAGGATCCTTTTTTGTGACCGGTAAGGGGATTGCAACCCACCGGCCATCTCTATATAGGATCCTTTTTTGTGACCGGTAAGGGGATTGCAACCCACCGGCCATCTCTATATAGGATCCGAACCCGCAGCGGGAGCGCTGCTGCGCACCCAAGCGCCGCACTCTCCCGAGTGCACCATGGGGCCGGCCCAGACGGCTTCTTCTTAAGGCAGAAGCCACTAGCCAGGAGACTAGAGGGGGTGAAGTGGCTACATGTGCTGTCCTCTCCCCAGGGACTGCCAGGACCATGGCCCTCAGAATCATCATCATCATGGTTGTTATCGCCCTACACGATGATCCTTTGCATTTACTGGCACCTCCACTTTCTCATCTATTCCACTTTAGTCTCATAACAGCCCTACAGAGGGGAGACAGGCCTGGACCCGGGTTGTGATCATCCAGGGGTGGGCACCAGGGCTTGTCACTCAGGCCACTGCCAAGCTCCTCTGGCTTCAGACCTACCTGCATCATCATCATCCATGTCCCCATTGATCTCAGCTGCCCGGATAAGACGGGCCTCCATCACCTCCATTTCCATCACCTCCATTTGCTTCTTCAGCGCATCGTACTGGGTCTGCAGATGAGGGGGTGATGAGGAGTGCCGTTCTGCCCCCCGCGCAGTACCACCCACTCTCCAAACCGCACAGACCACGGTCACACGCTAACCCAGGGCAGACAGGGATGCGGGACTAGTGGTGAAGATGCCAACTGTCTCTGGGGGGAGCAGACGCGCACTAGGGTGTGGGCGGTCCCTAGCCTGGCTGTCCTCACCCCAGCCTGGCCCTCACCTGCAGCTCCTTCATCTCCTTTTCAGCTCGGAGCCTCTCCGCTGTCTCCGCGTCCAGCAGCTGGGAGGCAGACTCTCCCGTGTTACGTTCATCTGTCAGCTCCGATGTCAGCTCCGAGATCTGGGGTTGGAGGAGGGAGTCACTACCAGTTGGAGAGCCTGCCTCACTCAGCCAGAACACCAGGGGGCCTCTGTGGGCCGGGTCACCCTGAGACGGTGGGCAGTCTGTCAGGTGCCAGGAGTCACTCACCCGGGTCTCCAGCCGGTCACTGTTGAACCGCAGCTCGTTGCGCTCCTTCTCCACCTTCTCGAGCTTGCTCCGCAGCTGCTGGATCTCTTCCTGGGGTGAGCAAGTGGGCAAAGTGAGCTGGAGGCACTGCGAGGGGCTGGGGCCCTGGGTCTGCACCTCAGTGGGGAACAAAGCCGATGAAGCTTGGGTCCAGACACAGGGGAGAAGGCATGTCCCCAACAGCACAGCCACAGCTTCCCAGGGGCTCCTGTGCCTAGACCGTTCCCGATAAGCTGAGGATGCCTGAGATTTTATCCTAAGAGCCTACCAGGGGCTCAGTCAGCACCCCAAAGTGACACCTGCTTGACGGGCATAGTTGAAGACACCAGTTCTCTGGACTAAACAAAGGAGCATTCAGGAGCCCAAGACAAGCCAGCAAGGCACCTGCTCACGTGGATTCCCTCCTGGAGACTCGGCCCTCCCCAGGCTGGTACGTACGTCCCTGTTCCGGATCTGCTCCTCTGACAGCTGTACTTGGATGAGGGGCCTCACGGTGGTGAAGAGCTTCCACCAGAGCCAGTCCTTCACCCCTTTGTTCTTCTTGATGTTCTTCTGCACGCAGCGAATGGCCAGGTCCTGGATCTGCAGTTGGCGTGGGGGAGGTACATGGCAGCACTCTTAGCCCCGCTGGCCAAGCCTACCACCAGCACAGCCTCTGGGGTTGTTCCTCTGGCCCCCTGACCCCAAGTCAGACACTTGCCTTGCACCCCCCGCCTCCCTCCATCCCTCAGAGGGTGGGCAGCACAGACCAGCCCTGGGAGCACTGCACTGGGCACTAACCACCCCACCATCATTAGGAATAATTTCATCTGCTTTATTTGCTGCCTGATTATTTCCAGCACCCTGGCCTAGCTGTGCTATAAAACCTAATCTTGCTGAAACACAAGAGGCGGCAGTGCTGGCTGTTTTATGGACTTGCTAATAAGAAAAGGAGTCGCTGACACAGCTCCTTAATCTTCATGGAGCAGCCTATGATTTGGAGCCCACCTTTGCCTGGGCCTTGCCTCCCCCTCAACCCAGGCCTCTGACCAGGCTACAAAGGCACACGAGCACACTCACTGGCACTAGGGAGCTGCCCATTCCCTACTCTGCCCCAGGGCATGGTCCTTGGGAGCTGCCTGCCTCTTCTCACCCAGAAAATGATAACCCATAGCCCCAAGACCAGGCTCCTGCCCCTGAGTGTTTCCTTGAGTCTCTCACCCCAGGAACTCAGCTGTGCCCATCTAGGCTGCGGAGTGCAAGGTGATGTCAGTACCTTTCTCTTCTTGAAGTGCTGTCGGGCAAGGTAGCCTCTGCAGGCTGCCTGGAACAGGGTTAGGTTCCTGCTGGTTTGCTCGTCTCGCTGCTCCTCCAGCCGTGCCAATGTGCCCACCCGGAAGAACACCTGTGGAGAAGAGGCCAGGTGAGGGCAGGAGACTGGGCTGAGGAGCCCAGCAGAGGCAAGGGAGGCAGGTGGGGAGAAAGGAGTAGCTGGCACAGGGAACCGCAGGCTAGGGAGTATGGCCCTTGGCTTGGGAAGAGCCTGAAAATGCAACTGACCAAGGGAGGAGGGGAGCAGCAAGAGGAGGCCCTGGGAAGGCTGCGGGAGGAGGGCCCTGCTGGGGGCTGGGGAGGTTTTGGAAGGAGAGGAGTGAGGTGGGAGCTTTAAGTCAAAGAGAGATGAAAGGAGAGGGAAGCCAGAGGGAAGATACCTGAGACGAGCAAGGAAATGGAGCAGTCCCTGGTCAAACAGAGCAAGGGCACCCTTCAGCAGCATCTGTGTTGGCTTCTTCCCCCAGGACGGCCCCCAGCATCATCAATGTCCCCTGTGCCCATGCCCCTCCCCAGACCCAGCCACCGGCTCCAGCCCCTCTTGACATCCAGCCGCCTGGGATCAGGTGAGAGGATGGCGGAGGATGTTCGCATGTGGGAAGAGGATGCAGGAAGCAGCGTGCAGAGGAAGAAGGGGAGAGAAGGCGGGGCAGTGGGAGGAAGCTTCTGCCCTTCTCGCCCTCCCCGCTCGGTTTCATTTCAGACGCTCTCCTCTTTCATGTGCCAACACCACCCCCTACACACACCCAGGTTTCACCTTCTCATGAAGAAGTCAGTGAGGTGGGCGGAGGTTGGCCCTGCCAAGGGACCTGTCATACAGGTTTGGGGGCCAGAGGGCAAACGTGAGAAACCAGCTGGGTACCCCAGCACCCAGCCTCTCCTTGTGCTCTTCCCTGCCCTGAGATGGGGCCGGGTAACAACTTCCCTACTAAGAGAAGAGGAACAGACTTGGGGGACTGGCAGGTGAAAGAAAGACTGTTATTCTCCAGACAGGACAAAGAGACACCTACATATATGCCCACCTCCACCTGGCACAGAACACAGAAAATTCCCTTTTGTGGTGTAAAGAGAAGATGTGAACTGTATGAGAAATACAGGTTATGTAAATGTACTCAGAGCCAACAGGTACAGTATCCCCAAGGCCCCCTTCAGGGAGGAGGTGGTGAGAGGGACTAAACTTGCTGCTGAGAAAACTTTGCCTCTGGCGACTCCACAGAAACCTAGTCCCTTGAGGCTGAACTTGGAAAAAGCCAGCTCAGTCCTTTGTGATGCTTCTCCAAGTCCCAAGGCAGGGCTAAGTGGGATCTCCCATGGGTCTCAAGCCCTGCCTGAGCCCCAATTTCCCATAATGTGTGAGCCTGAAATTCCAGCATGGGGTAGGAATATCCCTGGAGGTGGGCAAGCATGCTTGGTTAGCACACACAGCTATCTGACCAGGGCAGAAGTGAGGTGCCAGTGTGAGGGAGGGAGAAAGGCCCAGAAACACAATCAGAAGAGAAAGAATAGTCTAGAGGCTAGAGCAGTGAGCCTCAAACCTCTTTTGAACATGTGTAGGGTTAGGGTCCTTTTGAGTATTAGGTGAAAGCCCAGAGATATCTCCTCCCAAAATGCCCATTCATACCAATTTTTATAATGTCAGGAGGCTCTAAGACTCCCAAAGTCCTTGCCTGAATCCTCAGACTCAAATTAAGACCCCTTTCCTCTGAAGCAATGTGATGAATGCACAGGGAATCCTTGCTCACCAGCCGGTACTAACCACAGCCTAGAAGACCTGAGCTTTCTCTCCTAAACCAGAGTGACCAAACACCCAATTTGGCCCCTAGCTCTCACCCCGGCATGAGTGGGCCCTGGGGCTGGCCTGCCTCAGCTGGGCACAGGGGATGACTTGGGAAGGCAGAGGGTCTGAGATGGCATGTGGGAAGAGGACCAGCCTGTACAGGCCCTCTCCTGCCCAAGGTATGCCTGGGAACCTAGGAATCAGCTTGGAGGAGGTACCACCCCCACTGTCAGCCCGTAGCAGCTCAGCCTGCAGAGGGGCAGGACCCAGGTGGAAAAGCCTGGTGTGAGCTAACCCAGGGAGAGATCAAGCAGCTGAGGTACAATCCTGACTGCAGACAGCCCGAGGAAGGAAGCCAGCAGGCAGCTCCTGAGCTTAAAAAAACTGGGGTTGGGGAGGTGGCCAGAGAGAAAGGAGGTGAGCCAGAAAGAGAGACAGACAAATCAGCAATCAAAAGAAGATGACACAGAAAGAGGGCGGGACCACAAAAGACACAGAGAACAAGGAGAGAGCCAGAGAAAAAAGAACCAGAAACAAAGGAATAGAGACCAGCAGGGACTGCTGGGGCCGGAAGGAAAAGGGAAAACTAGGGGCAGCAGAGACAAAGATGGGAAGACACTGACGACAGAGACGGAAAGAGAGAGGGATTCGCAGTGAGGAGGGGCAGGAAAAACCAAGGAAGTGACTCAAAATGCAGAACAGAGAGGACAGAACAGAGTGGACAAGTAATAAAGCCTTTTTCTCAAGCACCTCCTTCCACCTCATGCTCCCCATGGGGCCCTGGGTCCCGGAGCTCTTCCCTTTCTGCTGACAGATTGACAGGTCCAGGGCCCTCTCTGGCTCCCCACTGCCCTGCCCTCCACCCCGGCCCTTGGAGCACATACGCGGATGCCGCCTGTCCAAGCTTCCCAGTCCTGGAAGAGAGGGGCGGGCTGGGCTTCCTGCCTGTGGGGTGATGCGGCAGACTGGCACCCAGGGCGGGCGTGCCTGCCTTTTATGTGCCACGTTCCATTCCGATGAGGAAATCGGCCTGTGGGCAGGTGGTGGTGGCACAGCCTTGCCATGTCCTGCTTGCTTTTCTGGGACCCTGGCAGCCCTAGACAACTCTCCAAAGAAGGCTCTGCCCTCTGGAGCATGCCGCCTACTGTCCTCTGCTTCTTCTGACTCACCTCCACTGACTCTGGACCCTGTGTCTCCCCCACTCTCCATGCCAGGACTCAGGCCAAGTTCAGGGCCATCTTCCAACCCACTCTGTCCTGATGTCATGGAGGTGTTCATGGCACTGAGCAAGCCAGTTATCCAGAGGGAGGCAGAGTCAAGTTTGATGCATCTGGAACATCTACCTCCCTCACCCCTGACCCTGAAGGGGGCAGCTTGAGAGGAGGGGCGGGGCTGTGGGGCAAGACTCAGAAGGGGCACCAGGAGACTCCCGAAGTCTGACTGAGCAGGGAGACCAGGAGGTGAGGGCCCATCACCTGACGAGGGTGACCAGAGAGTGAGGGCCCAACTGCCCTCCATCAGGAACTCACCCGGCTCAGGCCCATGCAGCAGCTGCTCTTCTCCAGGTCCAAGGACTCCAGCAGCTCCTCCACTGCCTGTGGAGAGAGGTCTCCGTCAGGAACCCACCAGGGCCTCCCCATCTCCATGCAGGGCTCTGCCCAGTCACCCAGTCCTTCCCCTTCCTCCACCCAAGACAGTCCATGATTTATTCAATGAGCACTCCTGGTAAATTTCTGCAGTATCAGGTACCATGTTTAGGTTCTGGGGACACAGAGATGACTACAAGAGGAACAAACTACCTTGTTGGGGGGCAAGACAAGTGCACTAGCGAAGTACACAGAGGAGGAGGCATCTACCTCGGCCAAGGAGACCGTGGAAGTCACCTAGGAGAAGGTGCTGTTTGTCCTGACAATTTTGATACAAACGACAAAGTAGGGGTGAGGGCATTTCAGGCAGAGGAAGCCGCCTGAGCAAAGCCCTATAAGCACAAGACAGCAGAAGGCACTGAGGGAGCTCTAAGTCGTCACTATAACTGGGGGTGGAAGGGATAGTTAGGGTACAACTAGAGAGGGGCAACAGCCAAAGTGTGTGGAGCCCTGGGTGCTCTGGGAGTCCCTGGAGGGCTCTCTTGGGGAGGGACATGATCAGATTTGCATTTTGCAGAGATCCCACTGGCAAGTGGGTGGCAGATGGATGAAACCCCCGCTTAGGTGGTAAGCCACAGGAAAGGAGGCCAGAGCCTGACCCAAAGGAAAGTCAGGAGGGGAAATGCAGGAGATGTTAAGGAGACAGAGCCTTGCTGGATACGGTGGTTGGGGCTGGGGGGGGGGGGGGCCC